>NW_027331510.1:4182094-4183956 GCF_022965805.1 Primulina eburnea
GCATCTCTGGCAGCCAAAGCAACAATATCTGCACAAGAAACGACTCCGGGGCAAGCTGATTCCAGCTGGGATTTCGCATTAGCGATTACATCAAACCCTCTAACTCCTTGATGCTCAAATGCATGCTTTTCATCTGCTTCCCTTCCGTTATCTATCAGAATCGATCCTTCGCATCCCTGGATACAATCAATGCACATTACTCAGTACTTAAGAGACTGCGTGTCAAGAAATGTTACGAGCGCTGGCCATATAAGGGACCTGACCTGACCTGAACAAAGCAGTCGTGGAAATGAAGCCTAAGCAAGGCGGGGGCGGTGGTTTGGTCGGAGGCGACGGCTTCACGCACGACGCCGGTGACTATAGCCTCCGCGTCGGGGCATGTGTTGGCATAAAAGCCTACTTGGAGCTGACCTTGCGCAATCCCCACAAAAGTGAGAATTAAAAGCATTATACCACCATGTGCCATTATTTGAACTACTGCAGTGTCTTCTAATTGGATCATGCATTCATTATATATGACTGAATAAATACTACTTACTCTTCTGCGTGTAAATCAAGAAGACTGGATATTAACGATTCCCTTCAAAATACA
This sequence comes from Primulina eburnea, assembly GCF_022965805.1. Taxonomy (NCBI): domain Eukaryota; kingdom Viridiplantae; phylum Streptophyta; class Magnoliopsida; order Lamiales; family Gesneriaceae; genus Primulina; species Primulina eburnea. The sequence continues at coordinate 4,182,687 of NW_027331510.1, forward strand.
AAGAGTAGGGCTTTTGTTAGACGATTTTACGAATTTTTATCTGTGAGACGGTCAACTCTACCTATTCGCAATAAAAATAATACTTTTTAATGGATAACCCAAATAAGATATCCGTTTCACGAATACGACTCGTGAGACAGCCTCACATAAGTTTTTGTCAAATATAAATTGATTCAAATTAATGGAAATTAATACTTTTTAATGGATGATTCAAATAAGATATCTGTTTCACGAATACGACCCGTGAGACCGTCTCACATAAGTTTTTGTCAGATATGAATTGATTCAAATTAATGGAAATTAATCTCTAAAACCATAATCGAAATTGTTTAATAATCGATCCCTTCTTATTATTTCAAAATCAGAACATTGAGAGAGGATTTTGTTTCGATTCCTAAAATAAGAATTAAAAGATATATTTATTAACATGAATTGTTATAAAAAAATTGAATTGTAAGTCACATTTTAATTGATGATAATATTTAACTTTTCTGTTCGTCTTTTAGTTGATATAAAATATGCTTGTGTAATTTTATATGAATTGCGCCTCCTAAACAAAGTTCATGGGTCCACCCTTATTTACATATATTGATCTATCATCTATGTATTATTCATGGATCATTTTTTTATCACATATCACGACCCAAACGATTCTAACAACGAAAAGTACGTTATTTCATGATGTACAAAATATTAACATGTAATATTTAATTAACTTCCTCGGATGTAATTTGTCTGAAATTCTCCTTACAAGTAACCATTTTAATTTGAATCAATGGCAGATGCAACGTCAAAACATTGATATTTAGGAAAATGTACTTGGTCAACCATTTTTAAAGAAATAATTTCATTGAGTGTAATGTCATTTTTAAAAATAATTGTTGACTAGGATATATAACAAAATACCCCACTTATAATTTATATAATGAAATTCTTCCCAACTGTCGTCTCAATGCTAGAAGATAATGCACATTTATATCATATGGTGTAGCATAGTAATAACATGTCCAATTCAATAATGAAGTAAGGTTTTTTTTTTTTTTTATCGAAGGTTATTTATTATTCAAGTTAAACATTAATTGCTCATTTATAAACAACCGTCTCAATTTCTTCTTCCAAAATAAAATGAATGAATCATAACTTATACTTACTAACAGGACCAGGACTCCAACAATCCAAATTTAGCTAGCTCTTGAAGCTCGCCACTTTATATATTTTCATATCAAACAATCGGTTTCAGTAAGATATAAGCAGCAAGAGGGGTTTAGCT
>NW_027331510.1:4188803-4200000 GCF_022965805.1 Primulina eburnea
GGCGGTCGAGACCCTTGGAAAGGAAGTGGCACTGGGCCCGGTGGTCCCGGGCTTGCCTCCCCGTGATTGAGGGGGGACTTGGATTCCGCAGATTGAAAGATCTCGTGGAATGTTTCTCGATCAAATTATGGTTTAGATTTCGGCAGGGCTCTTCTTTATGGGCGAGATTCCTTTTCCGGAAGTATTGCCGGCTGGATGCTCCTGCCTGTGTCCCCGCCCGTGCTTCTATTTCCCCCATTTGGCGTCGTCTCCTCAGGATCCGCCCTCGCGCGGAGCCTGGCATTCGCTGGCGAGTTGGTCTCGGAGATGTTTTCTTTTGGGATGACACTTGGTTTGGGGACGTTCCTTTGTCCTCCCGGTGTGTGGTCCGCGGGGGCCGTGATGTTCGGGTCTCTCATTTTCTTTCTGAGGGGTCCTGGGATTTTGATCGCCTCTGTGCGGTTGTTGCTCCTTCGGTTGCCGAGGAGATTGTTTTGATTCCTGTTCTTTCGGGTGACCCTGATCTGGCACGATGGATCCATAGCTCCGATGGTGCTTTCTCTGTGAGATCTGCTTGGGAGCTGATCCGTCAGCGTGCTCCGTCTTCTGATATATTCCGCCCGTGTTGGGGGAGCTGGTTGAGGCCTACCATGTCGTTCTTCCTCTGGAGATTCTGGCATCAATGGCTCCCAGTTGATGAGGTGCTCCAGCGCCGGGGTTTTGCGTTAGCCTCGAGATGTCAGTGTTGTGATATGTCTGAGACATTCACACACATATTCATTCGCAGCCCGGTTGCTCGGTCTGTCTGGCACTTCTTTGGCGCCGTGTTTCGGTTTCGTATTCCCGACACTGAGGATTTCAGTTTGTTCCTCAGTGCGTGGAAGAGAGATTTGGTCTGGTCCCGGGGGGGCCATGTGCGGGAGTTTCTTCCCTGCATTGTCCTGTGGTTCCTTTGGACTGCGCGGAACGATGCTAAGCACCGTAATCTTCCCATCTCTGGGGAGACGGTGAAGTTTCAGATTTTGTCTTACCTGCGTCTCGCCTACTCTGCGCGTACTGTCAAGCCCAGACATTGGCTGGGTGTGTTTCATGTGGCGAGATTGCTGGGTATTTCGGTTGCTCTCCACAGATTTCATAGGACGGCGATTGTTCGCTGGCTGCGGCCGCCGTCCGGGTGCTTCAAGCTTAATGTGGATGGGAGCGCGCGTGGTACATCTGGGGACTCCTCTGCTGGTGGCTTTGTTCGGGATGATTCCGGGAGGGTCGTGCTCTCATTCAGCGAGTTCATCGGAGCTGGGTCTTCTCTCCGGGCTGAGCTTTGGGCGGTTTGGAGGGGTCTTCTCCTTTGTTCTGATCATTTTTTTTTCTTTCTTTGGATCGAGCTTGATTCTCTGACTTCTATTCAGCTCATTCGTTCCCGTCGATGTTGCTGGGGTCTTGATCACATTATATCCAGGATTCTGGTCCTTTTGAGGGGGCGGTCTGTTCATATTTCGCATATATTCCGGGAGGGTAATTCGGTGGCGGATGCGTTGGCGGCGAGGGCCCATACCCTTAGGCACTTTACCTTAGAGTTAGGTCCCTCCCTCCCTAGGCACATTTCCATACTTGCACGTTCGGATACCTCCGGACTTCCCTACCTGAGATATCGATGTTCTTAGCCGCTTGCAGCCCATCCCTTCTCTTGGACCCATTTCTTCGATATTTCTATATGTATATGTATATTTTTTCTTTGCAGGTACTGTTACTTAGGGGGTTTCTCTTTTCCCCCGTTTTGCCAGTCTGGTGTGAGTGGGCCCAGACACTCACACACTACATGTTTGGTCTCCTCGGGATTGGGTGGGCTCTCGCACTTACCCTCTTGGTGCTCTTCTTTGGCCCTCTCATATTTCCTGGAGCGCTATTTCTGTTTGGGCCTCTCTTTGGTCCAATTCTGGTCCCTGGCGGGCGTTTACTGCAGTTTCTCCTTGCCCGCCGTCTCAGTTCTTTTACAGGAGTTTACTGGATGTCGTGGTGGTTCCAGGGATTCTTTCCGGACGATCCTCTTCATTGTTATGATACCTTCGTCAGATTTATACTTCAGATGCTGGATCCTTTTTGTTCTGGCTGGATTGCGATCTTCATTTTGCTCTTCTATCGTCATTGTACAGTGATTTCCTGGCCTTATCTTATTTTGACTGCTGGGATTCATACAGTTACTCGGTTTCAGATTAGAGTCGTTTTGACAGATTGGCTTCTTCAGGGTGATGGCTTAGAGATGAGAATTTCTCCATGGATTCTGCACTCATCTCCCAGTTATCATTTGGTCTTCTTCGGCGTGTTGACTCTTAGCGCAGTTCGTATTTGATTAGTTTCTGGCACATTTTTTGTCGTAGTCTAGGGTTATTTTTGCTTATGTATTTATGTCCCTAGGCTACTTGGTATTTATGTTTTTACTGCTTTAGCCTTTTTGAGGAGGTCTTGGTTTAGTCCCCCTCCTCTTTTAGGTTTTCTTTCTGCTGTTACTTTTTATTTTGTGGATATATACAGGTAGGGGTCTGCCTAACCCCCCCGCATCCGGCGGTGTTTTCCGGTAAAAAAAAAAAAAAAAAAAAAAAACCCTAAACCCGAAACCCGAAACCCCAAACCCCAAACCCTAAACCCAAAACCCAAAACCCTAAACCCGAAACCCCAAACCCTAAACCCCAAAACCCCAAACCCCAAACCCCAAAACCCCTAAACCCTAAACCCTAAACCCTAAACCAAAACCGAAAAAACCGAAAAAAAATTTTCTCTGAAAAACACACACTAAAAGGTGCGAAAAAAACACTACTTTGGCACTATTCACGTTCAACCTCCGCCATGTCATCGCCGCCGGATCCTGACCGGCGAAATATACCACCCGAACCGCCTCCTCACGGCGAGCCTACTGTCCAAAAATCAGCTTCATCGGAGTCCGGCAACACCTCCATTTTACCGATCGAATTTCTGCCTTTTCCGTCCAAATCTTCGCCGGAGTTGTTTACTGTTCCTACCGGCGCCGCACTACCATCATTAGACTCGCCTCGTCCTGACGAGTCGATTGGTACCACACCCACACTCCATAACATCGTATCTCAGCCGCAATCGACGTTCAAAGTGCCGCCTGCACTGTTCCAGAAATCGCCGGAGTTGTTGCCTTCGATTCCGGCCGATTCATGCAATCTCGAATCAAACAAAGACCCGATCTGTAATACCCACTCACAGACGATCACAATGGCTCAGGTTTCAGCCCCAATGCCGTTCTCAGTCGCCGGCAATTTTAGATCTGAGATTTTTCCGCCGGACGTGACCTTCGCGTCATCTTCATCTGCAAATTCCGGCGCCGTCTCAACGTATTTCTTCAATTCCTCTTCCCATGTTGGTCGTCCAGTCATGGGTCGCGTCTTGCCACCGTCAATTTCAGGTTTCCGGCCACCGGCCGGAAACCCCCAATTTCTTGAGCCATCTAGGGTTTCTTCATCGGTTTTAGTCCAATCGAGCCCTCCTTTGACCGGTTCTAGCCCAATTGGTCCCGGTTCTGGACTCCCCTCACCGTCGCCGTTCCAGGGTGGTGCTCCGGCAGGTGACTCGCGAGTCAACTCGGTGGGGTCAACGGTTCGAGTGGGGCGAGTTGACTCGGCAGTCAACACTCGTGATGCTACGGTCAAATCAGGTACGCGCGTTCCTTCTCCGCTTACTGTGTCATTTCGAGATATTCTGACCCCACCGTCCCCTCGAACGTCCAAAAAAAACTTTGATGAGTTGCACAATTCAATGAATGAAATGCCCGTGCCAACTCTTCGGAATGGAAAACCGGGTATCCTCTTCCCGGACGAGGTGATTTCTTCCTTGGCAGAACCTTTCAAATTTGCGCTGGTTGGCAAAATTTCAGGTAACCGATCTCTAGTTCCAAATTCTGGTATTTCTGCGGCTTTTGCTAAATTGGGACTAGTTAGATCTTTTGACTTAAAGTTCATGCCTCGGGGTTTTCTTGTTCTCACACTTGCTTGTGAGGAAGATTATGCATTTTTTTGGACTAAGGGGGTTATGCAGGTTGGGCCTCTGTCGGTCCGCTTCTCTAAGTGGATGCCAGAGTTTAATCTTCAGGAGGAGTCACCCGTTGCACCTGTTTGGATCCGTTTCCCGGGTCTTCCCCTTCATTTGTTTTCTAAGCAAAGTCTCTTTGCTTTGGCTAAAATTGTGGGGAAACCGGTGAAAATGGATGATCATACTGCAGACTCTACTCGGGGCGCTTTTGCTCGAGTTTGTGTTGAGATTAATGTGCTGGAACCGCTAGTCAAAGAAGTTTGGGTGGGTTGGGGCGATCATGCTCAAGAAATTGAAGTCATTTATGAGCGCATCCCCGGATACTGCATGGATTGCAAAATGCTGGGTCACTCGACCAGTGTTTGTTATTCCCATGGCAAAAACCCAAAACCTGTTCGTCCTAAGCCTGCTGACCGTGCTCCTGGTCAGTCTCCCACTTCTACAGAGCCTGCCCCACCAGGGGGGTTGCTCCTGGTTTTAATTTGGGGACCCAGCCTCAGCTTCAGAAAACTGGCACGGGCCCCAGACGTAGAGGGAGAAGGAGGCCAGTTCGGCAGGTTCTTCCGAGAAAAAATCCTCTTGAGTTGAATCCTTTTGAGGTGCTCTCGCATGGGCAGGATGCGGAGCCTGATCCTGTTGGATTAGACTGTGTGAGTACGGATCTTCCAAGTGGTAATCCGGAGGATGCCGGTGTTGGGCCTTCTGGAAAGGATCTTTTGGAGTCTGTTTTTGTTGAGGGTGTGATACCCAGTGATGAGATTATTGGTGGAGGGTCACAGTTGGATGCTTGTGTGGATGGTAGTGGGTTGCCGTCTACGTCTGAGCTGCCTGTGTTTGGTTCTCTGGGGCCTTGCACTTTGAATCACAGCAGTCATTCTATCCCCTCTGTTCCTTTGTCTCCTGATGATGCGTCCTCTGCGGTTGAGGAATTGGTTGCTCGGCAGGGACCTTCTGTCAGTGAGTTGGTCTTCCGGCTGGAATCTGCTGGAGATTCTGATCATGAATTCGATCGGCATTCTGAGTCGGGTGATGGCTGTAGGTCTGAAAGTCGTATTCTGGATGCTGATATGGGGGATATTAAGAAAAGGAAAGAGAATGCTTTTCATAGGTCACGTAAAAAGCGACAGGGCGGTTCTGGTGCCCATTCTCCATGAATTTTCTCATATGGAATGTCAGGGGGCTCCGGAGTTCGGAGTCTCAACAAAGGCTTCATGCCCATGTTAAAGAAAAGAGAGTCAAGATCTTGGCTATTTTGGAACCCATGATTGATTTGGATGTTCGATTTATGACTCGTCGTTTTGGTTTTTCTCGAGTTATATCGAACTCCTCGGGTCATATCTGGGTTTTCTTTGCTGAGGATGTGATGGTTGAGTGTCTCCTTGATCATACTCAGTTCCTTCACTTCCGGGTTTCTGCTAGCTTTTTGCCGACCACTGTCTTTTGCTCCTTTGTTTATGCTAAGTGTGACTACATTGAGCGCAGACAGCTTTGGACTTCTTTGCTTCAGGTTAAGCCTGATCAGGGTCCTTGGCTTGTTGGTGGCGACTTTAATGTAGTTAGGAATTCGTCGGAGTGTTTGGGTTCTTCTGGTGGGCGGTTGCTTCCCATGGAAGAATTTAATCATTTTATTTTGGATTCTGGATTAGTGGACGCTGGTTTTGAGGGGTCTTCGTTCACTTGGACGAACAAGACCATTTGGAAGCGTCTTGATCGGGTTTTGTGTCTGTTGATTGGGGTGATCATTTTCATTCTATTCGTGTGGAGCACCTCATTCGCACAGTCTCTGATCATTGCCCTCTTTTTGTGTCAGTCCCGGTTTTTGCTAGTGGGCCGAGTTCTTTTCGCTTTCAGAGCATGTGGCTCCGGCACCATGGTTTTCTGCAGACGGTGCGGCTTAATTAGAATTTGCCGTGTCATTTGAACGGCATGCACCGTCTTTTTGTGAAATTGAAGCGCCTCAAGAGCCATCTGAAGTGGTGGAATAAGAGTGTTTTTGGTGATCTTTTTGCCAAACTTGCTGAGGCGGAGCAGGTTGTCCGGGTGGCTGAGGCAGCTTGCGAGGCTGATCCTTCGGATTTGCATTGGACTAGTTTGTCCAATTGCAATGCAGATCTTGCTCGGGTTACCGCCATGGAGGCGGATTTTTGGCGGCAAAAAGCCGCTTGTAGGTGGTTAGAGGATGGTGAGAGGAACACCAAACTCTTCCACAATATGGTTAAGAAAAAACGGGTGGCTAATAAAATTTTCCGTATTTGGGATAATGGATCTTGCCTTACTTCCCCTGATCTTATTCAGCAGTCTGGGGCCGCCTATTTTCAAAACCTGCTTACCGGGGATCCTTTTGTTCTTTCTTGCCCAGATTTTTCTTTTCCCCTTGGTGATCTCGGATATGGAGAACGCCAATATTGCTGCCCCCCCTTCTTTGGAGGAGGTGCGGGCGACTGTTTTCTCCATACATCGTGATAGTGTGGCGGGGCCTGATGGTTTCTCTTCGGCTTTCTTTCAGCATTGCTGGGAGATTGTCCATCAGGATGTTTTGGATGCGGTTCTTGATTTCTTTCGGGGTAGTCCCATTGTAGTGACCCGTTCCAGAATCATCTACTAATCAAGAACTAAGCATGCGATTAACTTAATTAGAAACAATCATAAATAAAGGCGGAAAACTGTCACCAAAAGATAGTTATACAACCCAATCGAAAATCCAGGACAACTAAACTAAAAGGAAATATACGGTACAACCATATCGAATCAAAAAGATACCGAAGAACTAAATCAACCAGCTATGCAACGTCCTCCTCCTCCTCCTCCTGAGCTGTCCAACCTGAGGCCTGCACTGTGGGAATGGGGTGTCCAAGATAAACAAAACCGAGGACGTGAGCGATAAGAACGCCCAGTACAAAAGCATGAGTATACAAACCTATATGAAATGCACATGCTATGATATGATACCAGGGTAGTCAAGAAACAGGAGTAACAAAGGATCTCAATATGCTCAGTCTAGAGGCGCCAAGTGGATAGTGCCGCGCGGTACTCCTCTGGGTCACTGCATCCACTACAAGATCAGACGTGGACCTAAAATGTCCCGGATCACCGAAGCCCTCCCGACCCGTCGGCCACTGTGTACTCTCGGTGTCCATGCGTCCACAAGATAGGGCTGAGCGGCCCCACAAGATATAGCTTATCTCGAAAGAGATACAGCTCAACAGTAAAGGCTATCTCGAAGGAGATACGGCTCAACATGAAATGCAACATGCAGTAATAAACGTGACATAATAGCATGCATCATATATCAATGCACCACATAATCATGCAACACATATAAGAATGTATACTCGACCAGGATATCTCGGATAGTACTTTCGTACCTCTATCACAGCAAGCCTAGCCTTACGCAACACCGCTAATCAGGTCTAGAACAAGCCTACGCATCAAAAGCATACCCAATGAACAATACTACCATGCTCGACTAGCAAAACCAGTACTACCAAAGGTTTAGGGTTTACCTTCGTCCGTCGACAGCCCTTTGATGTCGATTGCCTCGTAACTCATGCGTCGCTACGCTACCAATCCTGGCAGCTCTTGGCTATCGCTCGACCAACAACTAACCCTAGAAACCTTCCAAACCTCTCAACTAGGAGACACAACTTCAAGAATTTGCAATCCAAAATGAGGAATTCCGAGCACTATTTATAGGCTATGTTCGGATCCACCGAACACACTTCGGAACGTCCGAACTCCTACGTGTCCATCGGCTCTTGACACCTCATGATCGGATCCACCGACCCTACACTTCGGATCATCCGAACTTGCATGCAAACTGACGTGTCGATCAACTCTTGACACCTCATGATCGGATCCACCGAACCCACTTCGGATCGTCCGAACTCTTCGGTGCTACCGAACCATCTTCGGTCCGTCCGATCATGACCATGGTCAAAATTACACATTAAACCTTCTTAATCACCATTAATCCGTTAATTACCCAATTTGGAATTCAGGCTACTACATTCTCCCCCCCTTAAAAAGATTTCGTCCTCGAAATCAAGTTTAGAGGATGAACAAAAAGGAGTAACAACCTTGTTATTATATCTCAATTGTTGCTAAACACAACTGATATTTAGATTACAACGAAAAACACACACACATCCATATTACAACCATAGTACAACTCAAAAGAGCTCTGGATGCTCCGAACGCATACGACTCTCTAGCTCCCAAGTGGCTTCTTCAGTGCCTCTGCGCTGCCACTGAACTAAGACAAGAGGAATGATCTTATTCCGCAACACCTTGTCTTTGCGATCGAGAATCCGCACTGGTCGTTCCACGTAAGACAAATCCGTATTTAGTTGAACTTCAGATGGATGCAAGATGTGAGACTCATCTGCTACATATCGTCTCAACAAAGATACGTGGAACACATCATGAATCCCAGACAGATACGGAGGTAATGCTAACCTGTAAGCCAACTCTCCCACACATTCCAGAATCTCAAAAGGACCAATAAATCTCGGAGATAGCTTACCCTTGAGACCAAATCTCAAAATCCTGCGAAAAGGCGAAACTCGGAGAAACACTTTCTCACCTGGCTGAAAATAAAGAGGTCGCCGCTTGGTGTTCGCATAACTAGCCTGTCGATCCTGAGCAGTTTTAATCCGTTTCTTGATTACTGCAACTTTATCAATAGCCTGCTGGACTAACTCCGGTCCCTCAACATGTCGTTCCCCAACTTCGTCCCAGAATAATGGAGTACGACAACGTCGCCCATACAACGCCTCAAATGGTGCCATACCAATACTACGATGATAGCTGTTGTTGTACGCGAACTCAATCAAAGCCAAATGATCCTGCCAAGCGGTTCCGAAATCCATCACACAAGCTCGCATCATATCCTCAAGTGTACGGATAGTCCTCTCCGTCTGACCGTCGGTCTCTGGATGATAAGCCGTACTCAAACTTAGTGAAGTGCCCAATGCTGACTGGAAACTACCCCAAAATCGTGAGGTAAAACGAGGATCTCTGTCACTGACAATACTAACTGGCACCCCATGCAAACGTACAATCTCTTGAATGTACAATCGAGCCATACGATTGAAAGTGAAATCACGGTTATATGGCAGAAAATGAGAAGATTTGGTGAGTCGATCCACCACTACCCAAATAGCATCACTATTCCTCGAAGACAATGGTAAGTGAGTAATGAAGTCCATCGCGATATGCTCCCACTTCCATTCGGGAATAGGTAAGTTCAGCAATAATCCTCCCGGTCGACGGTGCTCTGCCTTAACCTGCTGACAAACAAGACACTTGGAAGTAAACTGATAAACGCTGCGCTTCATCCCTTTCCACCAAAATCGTGTCCTCAAATCTTTATACATCTTGTTGCTTCCTGGATGGACACTCAACTTGCTTCGATGAGCCTGAGCCAAGATCTCTTCCCTCAAAGTATCATCCTCTGGTACCACAACCCGATTAGACAAACACAGAAGACCATTAGACTGATAATGGAAATTGCTATCTCCACCAACCAATCGGGCTAATCTCTGAGTCTTGAGATCAGACATCTGTGCATCTCGAATCCGAGCGAACAAAGCTGGCTCAGATAAAATGGTAGCAACACGAATGCTCTCCATACCTTTCCGATGTTTGAAATTAAATCCCAATGAACAACAATCCTGGATAGTACTAATCATAGCACTGGTCTGAAGTGCAGAGATTCTCACCTTGCGACTAAGAGCATCGGCTGTAAGATTCGCAGAACCTGGATGGTATTTGATCTCGCAGTCATAATCTTTCAGTAGATCCATCCAACGACGTTGTCTCATGTTCAACTCAGCCTGAGTGAACAGATACTTCAGACTCTTATGATCAGTAAAAATTTCAAACTTAACTCCGTACAAGTAATGACGCCAGATCTTCAGCGCGAACACAATAGCAGCTAATTCTAGATCATGAATAGGGTACTTTTCCTCGTGAGGTTTCAACTGCCTGGATGCGTAAGCGATCGCATGATCATTCTGCGTCAACACACACCCTAAGCCTTGAAAAGAGGCATCGGTGTAAACACTGAAACCATCAGATCCTGACGGTAACGCCAAAACAGGTGCAGAAGTCAGAAGTTGACGAAGTTCTCTGAAACTATCTTCGCACTCAGATGACCACTCAAATGGAACATCCTTCCGAGTAAGTTGCGTCAATGGTCTAGCTACCTGAGAGAAATTCACGATGAAGCGACGATAATACCCTGCCAGACCTAGAAAACTACGGATCTCAGCCACCGTCGTCGGACGTGACCAATTCAGCACTGCCTCAATCTTGCTAGGATCCACAGAAATTCCTTCCTTGGAAATCACATGACCAAGGAATACTACACGATCAATCCAGAATTCGCACTTACTCAGCTTAGCATACAATTGTTTCTCGCGAAGAATCTGCAACACAATCCTCAAGTGCTGGATATGCTCTTCCACACTGTGAGAATAAATCAAGATATCATCGATGAAAACCACAACAAACTGATCCAGAAAATCCCGAAAAACTCGGTTCATTAGATCCATGAACACCGCTGGCGCATTCGTCAATCCGAATGGCATAACTAGAAATTCGTAATGCCCATATCAAGTACGAAATGCAGTCTTGGAAATATCATCATCTCTAACTCTCATCTGATGATAACCCGATCGCAAGTCAATCTTGGAGTAAACAGAGGTACCCTGAAGCTGATCGAACAAGTCATCGATACGGGGTAATGGATACTTGTTTTTGATCGTCACACGATTCAGCTGGCGATAATCAATGCACAATCGCATAGATCCATCTTTCTTCTTGACAAACAAGACTGGAGCTCCCCAAGGTGAAACACTTGGGCGAATATAACCTTTATCAAGAAGATCCTGCAATTGCTGCTTCAATTCTCTCATCTCTGACGGAGCAAGACGATAGGGGGCACGAGAAATCGGTGCAGTCCCTGGCATTAACTCAATGCCAAATTCCACCTCTCTAACCGGAGGAAAACCAGGAATCTCATCTGGGAAGACATCAGGAAATTCACAAACCACTGGAATATCCTCTATACCAACACTACCTGTGGACGAATCAATCGCATAGATGAGGTAGCCTTCCCCGCCCGACTCTAAAGCACGACAGGCTTTCAGAGCAGATACCACTGGCATCG
>NW_027331511.1:0-100000 GCF_022965805.1 Primulina eburnea
TTTTTTTATATTCAATAAATCATTTTACAATTATCTCAAACCATTCTTATTATTTAATAAATTAATTAATAAATACAACAAAGGATATAAACTGATGAATAAGAAAATCAATAAATATTATAGATATTTATTGATTTAAGGATTAAAGATTTATGGTTAAAATGATTTATTGGCTTGCCCACTAGCTTTCACGTTCAAGACTCAAAGATGAAGGAATCCAAGAGGAAGGCCTAGGCGGTGGTGGTGGGCGGCAGTATAGCGGGAATTTCATGTGCTCACGCACTTATCTTCGCCGGGTGGGATGTGGTGGTGCTGGAGAAAACCCGCTCTCCTCCGACGAACGAGTCCGGTGCTCGATTAGGACTTGACCCTTTGTCTCAAAAACTCATCCACTCATGGATCAAACAACGCCACCTGCTCCAACTCAATGCCTTGCCCCTCACCATCGATCAAGTAAGTGAACAGTAATTTCAAGAGTTTGCTGAGAACATTAAGTGGGAAAGTCTAGTGATGCTTGTATAGGAAGAAATCGCTTAAAAAAATCGATCTTGGAAATTGAAATGTATTTCCTTCTTGTTCTTGTAAAATTGTTCTGAAGTCTATCGATTGATTTATGTCATCCTAATTTGTCCCCGTGCTATTTCAAGGCTCTTTGGTATCTCTATTCTGTCCTGATAATCGTCACTTGTTCTTGTGTCCTCTGTCTCAGTGGAATAATTTCTCGGAAGAGTTGAAAATTCAATGTAACATAATATTTACTCTTCCTTTTTTTCCTTTTTTTGCGAAATTATAGAACCAATCAACAGATAGGGCCAAGAAAAAGAGCCGGGTGCTGGCCAGAGATGAGAACTTCAATTATAGAGCAGCAGACGGGGCTGACCACCATAGCCTTTTATACAAGATGTTGTTTGGTGGGGGCATATGTTCCTCTCATTTAGTTTTTCTGATGACAAGACTAACGTGAAAATTAAGAGTAAAGTTCTTCAAAGGGGTGAGATAATCGACGTTGTGGCTGATTTACTTATCACGGCAGATGGGTGTCTCACTTCGATATGCCAGACCTTCGTTCCTGACCACAAATTGAGGTTTGTGGGTATGAATAGCAGATGATATTCTCATGGTATCTTTTAATGTTGAGAACCTGGGATTTTGTTTCGAGGATTAATTTGTACAGTTTACTAGATATTCAAGTTATTGTGCATGGAGAGGGGTCCTTTATTTCTCGGATAATGAAAAATCAGAAACCATTTGATCTGAAAAAGACCTTTCCCGACCTTGGGAGACGCTTATATTTTGACATTGGATCAGGAACTCATTTTGTGTTATGTGAGCTGTTGAACAAAAGGATCAATTGGATTTGCTTTGTCAATCAACCAGAGCCGGAACATAATGTGTTTTATTTCACTTTTATTCGTATTGAGCTACAAGAATCTGAGTGTCACTCTCACTGCACAAGAAGACAGGAAAAATAGTCCATATTTCTACAAGCAAACGACAGCGTCGACAGGTAATACAGATTTATAAAATGGATATAATATTATTTGGTACCTTTCGAGTTTAACCATGGTATTACGCAATTAAACCATACGTTTAATTTTTTAAATTTGCAGCGTTATGTGCATAGGCAACTCCAATAATTATTTCTTCATTTTATTTTCTTCTAGACTCTTCGAGATTCCCCTGAGATATCAACCAGGTGAAGATGAAGGAAGCAAGAAGTAAGGCCAAGGCAGTGGTGGTGGGCGGCAGCATAGCCGGAATTTCATGCGCTCATGCTCTGATTGCAGCTGGTTGGGAGGTGGTAGTGCTGGAGAAAACAAGCTCACCTAGAACTGGCTGTGCTACCGGTGCAGGACTTGGACTCGATCTGTTATCTCAGAGACTTCTCGAGTCATGGATCAAACAACCTGAGCTTATTCAGTTTTCTTCGTTGCCACTCACAATTGATCATGTAAGTGAAATTTCGGCAAGAATAAACAGAGGGTGCTATACCATCTCATTTGTGTGCTTTAGTGTGTATTTAACTTTACATGTATTCGTTAGCACTTGATCTGTGATTATGAATTTATAATAGTTTAAACATCAGTTCTCTTTATTTTGTTATTATTATTTTTTTAACCAGTCAGTTCTTATTTGATTAGTGACACAAGTTAACAAAATATTGGAACCCCAACAGTAAGATATAATTAAACTTCTGTTTGAACTTGAAATTTCTGTACTTTATACTTTTCACACAAAAATTGTATGGCAACAGGAAAGAGCCACAGATGGGAACAAGAACTGCACATGGACCTTGACAAGAGACGATGAGTTCAACTTCCGAGCATTCCACTGGGCTGATCTTCATAACCTTCTGTACAACTCGTTACCACCGGAGATTGTTCTGTGGGGGCATTTGTTTCACTCCTTCTGCATTCCTGATGACAAATCTTGTGTAAAAGTTAAAGCAAATGTCCTCCAAACCGGTGAAACAGTTGAATTTGTTGGTGATTTACTTGTTGCCGCTGATGGTTGTCTCTCTTCAATACGGAAAACTTTCATTCCCGACCTGGAATTGAGGTTTGTCCCAAAACAAAGAAATTTTTTAATTTTATTTGTGTTCCTTCTAAAAGACAAATTTTGGAACTCAGTAATCGAAATAATACACTTGGAATGGTAGGTATTCAGGCTACTGTGCATGGAGAGGGGTTCTTGATTTTTCGGAGAACGAGGATTCAGAAACCATATTGGCACTCAAGAAGGCGTACCCTGATCTTGGAAAATGCAATTACTTTGACTTAGGATCGGAGGGTCATGCCATCCTTTATGAGTTAATCGATCAAAGGGTCAATTGGATTTGGTATCTTAATCAACCAGAACCAGATTTTAAGGTATATTTGTTGTTTCTCTTAAAATGTTCACCTACATACTTCACCTTAAACATTAAAACCCCATGTAATATTCTGGCGAACAAACTCAGGTCAACTCTGTTACCATGAAAGTAAGCCATGAAATGATTGAAAATATGTATGAGGCCGCAGAAAACGTCTGGATTCCAGAACTGGTGAAGATAATGAGAGAAACGAAGGAACCTTTCTTGAATGCAATATATGACAGCGAACCGCTGGAACAATACTTCTGGGATAACGTGGTTTTGATAGGAGACGCAGCTCATCCGATAAGTCCCCATGGTGGAAGAAGCACCAACATGTCAATTCTTGATGCTGCCGTATTGGGTAAATGTCTCGAGAAATGGGGGCTCGAGGACTTGGATTCAGCTCTGGAAGAATATCAGTCTATTAGGATGCCGGTCAACAAAGAGCAAGTTTTGTTCTCCCGAAGAATGGGGCGTATAAAACAGCGGTTAGCACTGTCTGATCGAGATGTGTTTGATCCGATGACAGCAAATGAAGATGAATGCAGGGTGCTGCACCTGAGGAACATACCTTATTACGACGACATTCCATCCATATTGATGTAACACTAGGTTGGCTCTTTCATGATTTCGAGTGTATGGACATTAAGGATTATGGTAAGTACTTTTATCTCGATATTGAAGATTTCTCGATTTTACGAAGTAAGTTTATAATTATACAAGTGGTGGTGGTGTGTGTGGTACGCATAAATGCTTCAGAAAATCTGGTTTTTTTAATCAAATTTATTACGGAATATCTTTGCAAGTAGGTTGGTTCTAAATCATGTGAAGAAGGTATTCTTGAGAAACAGATAATTTATTTTGGCAATAAAAATTGAAGTCCAAGTACCCATAAGAGAACCCATTCGATATGGGAAGCCAAAACGAATGCGTAATGCGTTTGCCGGGAGTCGAACCCGGGTCTATTGCTTGGAAGGCAATTATCCTAACCGTTGGACTACAAACGCTTATTTGAAAAGCCTCGTTATATGCTATATTATAACCTAAAGTCAAAGAGAATCTAATATCTTCTTGAAATGGGTTCAATATTTTTCTCTGTTATCATTAAAATTTTTAACTTGTTCAAGAAATCATGAAAAACAGTTTGAACCATAGAAGAAGGGGAGAAACCTTAGATATTATTACACATATAACGACAATCATATAACAGATTGTTTATTCCTTAACATTTAGAACTTGAAGGCCGGCCATCATACAAATAAAACAAAGCTTTGCATGTTGTGTTTTGACCTATATTATGTGCGGAATGCAAAAAAATTGAACCAAGCCAAGTTTGAAATAAGAATTTTTCAAGTTGCCTTGAAAACTGGATGGAGCCATCTTGGTTTCTAATCATGAGACGTAACTCTGGAATCTTGAATTTACTTTTTTAGAGGTTGATTTTTGTTTACAAAGCGAAAATATAATTTGTAACGTATATAAACTACGACAAATGTATATTAAGCCAGAATGAAGGGGCATGGCCTAAAACTTTCCTTATAACTTGGTTCCTTAACTTTTGTAACCAAAATTTACTCGAGATCCAAATTTCATGCATTATAAGAACTCCAAGCTGCAAAATAAGAGGTAGAAAAATTAGAATGGATTCAAAATTAGTGTTTAATGAGCCTTTGTTAATAGATTCTCAGGAGAAACAGAGAGTTGGTCCAAGAACTATGTAAACCAATACCTGGCGCAAAAGATCTGCACTTTGCAACACGATACTCCCAGCCTTTCTTCACTCAATGCATGGCTTGCCTTTGGAAGTAGCATTCGTCATTTTCACGAAACCGGCCTTACATAGCAGTGAGATACTGAGATTACTATTTACAACGTTCATCGCCCTAACATTCGGGACCATAATTTGGGATCTTGGCTCCAAAAGGTAAGATAAATAGTGAAAGAAAGCTCCTCCCAAGTTTAACATTTTATAATAATTTCAGTACACTTTTGTGAAAGGAAATTTTTATCAGATCTCTTCAATGCTAATGGTTCTAAGTATGTGGCTGTTCTGTTTCTTGGAGTACAAAATGCCGTGTCATGCAGCCAGTTGTTGCAATTAAGAGAACGGTCTTTTTCAGAGAAAGAGCAGCTGGAATTTATTCAGCTTTGCCGTATGCTTTTGGACAGGTATTACTTATCATCTAGTCAAGAATGGAGACGATGGTGGGCTAGAAGGGCAGTCCTCACCCTCGCAGCTTTTTTCCGTTCCCTTGCATTAAGTTTTAGTTCAACCCCGAAAAATCCGGAATACTAATAGTCCATCCACTCTGTTTGTCGTGCGGGTTGTGGTCGAACTACCCCATATCTTCATTCAAAATCTCATATATAGTGTCGTAGTGTATCCTATGCTCAGATTTCAGTTGACAGTTGCGAGATTCTTTTGGAACCTCTTCTTCATGTACTACACCTTGCTGTAATATATTTCGTTTCTCACAGATACTTCCGGTTTGGTGGAGATGGTACTATTACTTGTGCCCGATGCATGGACGTTGTACGGATTGGTCGACCCACAATATGGAGACATACAGGATCGGCTTGAGAAAAATGCAACAATCGAACAATTTATAAGAAGTTATTTTGGATACAGGCATGAATTTGTGGGATTTGTTGCTGTTACCTAGATTTGCTGTGCTATTTGCCTTCTCAATCAAGGCATTTAAAGCAAAGATAGAACGTCACAGAATTTGAGAATATTTTCTGTTAGAAATCTGTATAAATCTTCTTCTTGATTTTTTCCTCATTCTCATTAGACTTGCATATATTTAAGTTCAAACAATCAAACTCAAACACAGACGACTTAGACAGTAGAATGGCATCACTTATAATGTATCAAAAAACTAACAAAACTGTCGATATAACTGTCACTTCTACTCTTATTACCAAACAAATCTTTCATCCTTTTTGCATTGTCCTTCACCCTTTTCCCCTCTTCACTAACCATTGCCAACCTCAAAGACTCGGCCACGGAATCACTTGTAAATGATCCATCTTCTTCATTTCTTGGTATCTCTACTCCCACATTTTTCTCCTGCAACAGCCTAGCATTCAGTCCCTGATCATTCATAACTGGAAACAAGATCAAAACTCGTCCAAAACTGAGTGCTTCTGTCACCGAGTTCCATCCACAGTGCGTCAAGAATCCTCCAACTGCTGGATGGCCAAGGATCTTGATCTGTGGAGCCCATTTTGCGTAAACCAAACCTCGGTCCGAAACCCTCTCACGGAATCCATCGGGAAGGATTGCTGAATGATTACCTCTGTTTAATACCCAGAAAAAAGAGGAAATTTGATTGTTCCAAACCGAGTGCTAGCTCCCTAGTTTCTTTATGTGTCAATGTCGCCTCTGTTCCAAGTGCCACGTAAACCACCGAGTTGCATTCATGCGAATCGAGCCAATTTTTGATTTTTGGCCATTCTTGATTGTCCTCACACGCATCTTCTTCATCTTCCACAGGGAGAACAACTCCAATCGGAATCACCGGTTTCGTGTAAATTTTCCGAACTACATCGAACCACTCGGGTTCAAACTCCTCACAGGATCTAAAGATCACAATGTCGCTCTCATGAATGGAAATGCCGAAGCGGAGAGAATCAGACGTGCCAGAGTCATAATTGTTACCTGATGAATCTTTTTCCAGGAAAGAAACCAAAATTTGAAGTTGGGATGAATACAGAATGGTAAAGAAACTACAAAGGAGACCAATACTGCTTCATTAAATGACACGATATTAAACTTTCGTTGTGATTTCGAGTACCTTTTTCCATGTTCTTGGTCATCTCATAAACTCGAAACGCCATATTGCTAGGAAACGGGATCCATTCGGGCACGACTGTGTAATCCCCCGCCGTTGACCTGGCATTCTCCCCGTTCATCAGGGCGGCCGGCGGCCCCAAAAAAGCCATGAAAGCAGCAGTAAAGAGACTAAAATAAGCCCTTGAAATCCCAATCTCAGCCGCCATTTTTGGCAGCCAGTGAGAAGCATAATCATACACGATCCAATCCGGTTTAGGCTCTGTGCTTTCAAGAAAACTGCGGACCGATGGCTCCAGCAAATCCAATGCTACTTTCAACAACTGTTGCTTCACACAAGGAACATCCATGGACGACTCCTCATCCGGCGGCAGGTGCTCAACTTCCGGCAAAGGAAGACTGATCAGGTTGATCAAATGGACTAAATCATGAGGTATTTCGGCGATTCTTTGAAGGTTTCTCGGAGTGGAAATGAATGAAATTCGATGGCCTTTTCGAGCCAAGCACTTGGAGAGTCGAAAGAATGGTTTAAGATGACCTATGGCCAGCCATGGGAACATCACTATGTGAAGAACTTTGTCTGTTTCTTCCATGAAGGCTGTCTGTAAACTGCAATCTATGTATTAGAAGATAAACCCCATGGACAAACATTCGACCTTATAATTGTTAGATTAATATAATGTCTAAACCTGTTCCAGTGTGTGTCGAATTTCAATCTCATTTTTTATATATCGAGCATATTTTCATAGTAAATAAAAGAGATTTATTTATGAATCTTGGCCTCTCTAAATTATATTATACTATGTATTATCCACACATATATAATATAATACTAGCTACTTTACACACGTCGTGTGTGTAAAGTTTTTTTTAATAACTATTAAGGGATAAAGTGAAATTTGAAAAATTATCAAAAGACTAAAGTGTGATTTGAATTATTGTAATTAAAAAAATTAAAAAAAAGTGTTTGCTAAAATTAAAAATAAGAACAAAAATATAATATCAGTATAACATAAAGACAAAATTGAAAGAACAAAAATGACCAGTACACTATTTTTGTCTCTGTTATAGAGATTTTTAATAATAGTAATAGATATGTCCTCAACCACTCTAATTTAATATATGCTAGTTATAATACACATATAATGAACGTGCATGGTAAAGTGTGATTTTTAATTTTCTAAAATTAAAAATAAGAACAAAAAGCTCGTGTAGATTGAAACACACGATCCCCTCCCTCCTATTTTTCATACTACCAATTCATGAATCTTGCACACTAATGGATAGCATACAAATTAAAGTGAAAGAAAATAGATTATTAATCAAAGAATAATTGGAAAAAATTGAAATAAATTAAAGGAAATTTTAAAATGGTAAAATTTTCAGATAAATTAGAAAAATATTACAACTCATCTATTGCTTAAAATATAATAGAAAAGTAATTAAATAGAGCTATGGTTTTTTTAGGTATAATTGGAAAAATTGAAATAAGATGCCACCGTATTAATTAATACCATCATTATTTTCTTTGTCGTTGATTTCTTAAATATATATTTTTTTAGATAAATATGTGTGAGTGTGTAATGTGTATGCTATTAATATATTTTATGTTCATTACTTCTTTAAGAGACTTAAATATCAGATTAAATTATATGGAAATGAAAATGAAATTTGAAAAGACTTTTCGAATTATATAAAAGTTTTAAATACAATTGACATAATTAATAGGCAAGTTTAAGAGAGAATAATGAAAATTCAAGAAAGTTGGGATTATTATTCATTTAATGAGCCATATAAAAAAGAAATCAAAAAGGTGAATAATTTGCAAATAATATTATGATAATAATGTATGACGTCACTTATTTAGAGTAAATAAAAAATATCTCGTTAAAAAGAATATTTTATGTGTGGTTGAAAATGACTCGAACTGCGGGGGGATGAATTATTGACGGGTCAAACAATTTTGCCCATAACCCCAAATGGAAACTTCATAAAACATCGACCTTTATTTTATCATTTTCTTAATTTAGAGGCGACTTTCTAGAATTTGGCAAGGCCACGAGAAAATTTTCTATTTCTATACTAATTCGCATAAAAAATTTGTGTTTTGTCAAAAAATTTAGCATTTAATCGTGAAATAAGTTTTTTGTGTAATACGATCTCACATATATATTTGTGTGATATGAGTCAACATGATCCGTAATTAAAAAAATTAATACTTTCAACATAAAATATAATATATTTTCATGAATCTTGATTGAATATGCATGTTTTCCACAAAATTGTTGTGTGAAACGATGTCAAGTGATTTTTTTGTTAAATGTATTTCTAATAAACATTGAATTTTATGATAAATGCTATTTTTGAGAAGATTAATAGAACTAAAAATATTTAAATATTAATTTATAAGCCTGATATATTTAAAAATGGAGGATACAACGTATAAATTAAATCAAACTATATAAATAGATATATATTTATATATGTATATATAATGTATAGGACATATATATTGGAAATTGGAACGTGTAGCGAGCACGTATGTACGACTTGGACGGCTGCGACTAAGAAGCAAAATCGAAGGACACGTCCAAAAAACTTGAGAAAAACAAGTGTTACAATACGGCAAGCAAGAGAAACATCTTAGTTGGTTGTGTGTATCTACCAAAAATGTAATTAAGGGCCAAATCTTTTTCATACACCTACCATCTCAATAACCCACCTATATTATTCCATATGTTAAATCTATTTATGTACATATTCACAGTTTCTTCGTCACTTTTTCTCCTATAAATTGGGAGGACCTGTAAAATTTTGCAAGTGAAACAAGAAGAGGGACAAGAGGCAAAAGCTACAAGGAAGAAAGAATGGGTGTTTTGACGAATTGTTGCCTCCACTTTCCTCCTCCTCCTCCTCCACTTAGAACTTCTATCTCTCCTCCTTCCCCCAATTCAACCACTTCACAAGTCGCATGGTACAACAGAGACACTGAGGTTTTCCAGTGATAATATTATTATATTTTCATATGAAAATTGTTGAGAATAATATATTGTTTGCTTCACTATTTCTTGCAGCCGACCCAAGGAAAGATCATGGAAAACCCAAAGTGTATTGAGCTTGACAATTGTAATAATTGGACTGGAAATGGGGAGTTTAGGATCTGTAAATAATCAAGATTCGGCCTTTGCGGCGGCGGATAATGTAGAATCAGCTGTAGGATCAAATACATTCAAAGTACAGAGATGGAGTGACAGAAGGGCATGCGATCCTTGGCGAACTAATTCGCTGGAGACCATCGTGCCGGAGAATCTCCCGCGGCCGTCCTCGCAGCGGAGGTGGGAGGCGGTCGGCTTTCCTCCGGAGGATGCACCGCCGATTATTGTTTTGCCAAAGTATGGGACTAAAAGCTGTTATATTTTGTAAATTATTATATTGTATACGCTCTTGGTAGATTACAAGAATGTGTGCTAGATTTCATTTTTTAATGATATAGTTAGCGACAATGGATGTAATTTAGTCATTTATAGAAATTTATTTGTGTTATTTTTTTGACTCGAGCTCAAAATATATATATATAATACTAAACAAAATATCTGAATATACAGTAGAATGCTGTTGCGTGAATGGACAACACTGACATGTAAAAAGTGTGATTTTTTTTTTTTTTGAGAATTAAGTTGGCCATTGTCATTACACATTCAACAAATCCTGTGTACGTAATTTGTGCTAAAAAAAAAAAGAATCGTATGCAAAGCGTCCAATAGCTTTTATAAACTTCAGATAAAAAAAAAAAAAAAATTTATGTGAAATATTTATATTTTGCGAATTTTAGGTAAATGTTTGTGTCCACGCATAAACTATTTTTTTAAAGAAAAAATTATCGATGCATGTACTTGAATAGAGTGCTGGTACAAGTTTGTCAGTACACGTAGTACCATTGATAATAATATTTAACAAAAAGATTTTTTAAAAAAACTACGGGCCTAAGCCCGAGAGCCACTTTGAGACGTGCAAGGAAGCCCGTTGGGACTACTGGCCCGTGATTGGAGAGAGGTATCGTCGTTTCTTGTCTGTCGAAATGCAATTATATCGTTACAACTTACCATCCAAACATAACTCGTGGAAGCTTACTACATACATGAAATAACATGTATGTTATTTAAATAACACATTTTTGTGGATTTTATAGATTTCTAGTGACTTTTGTAGAATTTCACGGATTTCTAAAGATTTTCATAAAATCTTGTAGATTTATTTCATAGAACTATTTTGATTTGTAAGTTATTATTTGATTTTTTAAAAATTTATTTGAACTAACAATAAAACGTGAATAAATTTTACTTATTTCAAATATTTCGCTCTCTCAATATAATATTTTTTACATATTGATTTTATAAAAACTACAAATAAGTCAGTATTAAATTTATTACAATTAAACTAGTTGTTAAATTCAATTCAACGTGTTTATTTAAATAATTAATATTTTTTAAAAAATAAATAATATTAATTTTCAATATTAATAAATAAATAAATTCAAAATAATTTCATTCATTTTAAATAAATTTTTGTATCAAAAATATAACAATTTTGTTTTTATAATATGTCTAATAAAAAATAAACAAAACATTTATTGGTACCTGAAAATAAAATAATAAGAATGTTAAATATTTGTAATTAATGTAAATTTAAAAAATTTAATATATTTAATTTCTTATGATTATTCTTATATATGTGTTGATAAACTTCTAAAATTATTTATTAATCATAAAGATTTATATATAATTAAATATCAAATGTTATATAATAATTAATAAAAAATTATATTTTATTAATTAAAAATAAATATTATTTTTAATTTATAGATAAATGTTTTTCTTATTACGTAGTGTAATAAATTTTAAATTTTTTTAAAAAATATAATTTTAAATTTTATGAGATTTTGTGACTGAAATTGCAAAAATAAAATGAACAATACTAATAATTTTGATGTTAAACTATTTTTGCAATAAAAAAAATATGTTTTTAACAAATACAAATAAAAAGAAAAATATATAGAGGAGAAAAGAATGAAAATTAGTATTTGTACAGAATTTGATGAAGAATTCATGTCATGGAAAAGACTTTGATATGCATTAATTTATAACGTAATTTGAAAAAGAATTCAAAATTCAGATATACTAGTTATCGGGCATATGCATTACATGTGTCATATAATATACAAATATTATGAGTTACATATATTTATATTATGAAAATACTTGATTTAATTATAAATATTTTATAAAACTAATAAGAAATAAAATGTAGTAGTATATTTTTTATAGCACTGAATGTGCTTTATACAATACCAATTGGCTGATAAAGAATTATCTATAATAGCATATGAGGTTAATATATCAAATTACATATTTAAGTTATATACCAACATATCAAAGAATATAAATGCATATTTACATCGATCTTAAAAATTTAATATTACTTCACAAATAAATTGACCTATAAAACATGCTTTCAAAATTTAATATTAGTTCACAAATAAATTGACTCATGAAAATGTCCGTAGACACAGAAAACGATTGAATTAATAATCTTCGTATAATTTTTTCTTACAGTTCATGTCGATACGTTTTTTGCATCTTTTTAGGCATTGTTTGGAGTGTACGATAAGAGATGATTGATTTTTAATCTTTCAATTATCATGTGTTTGGTGTATATGATTAAAATTGTGATATGTCCGTTCAGCCCGTACTCGACCCGCACTGTATGCATTATTATCCTCTTATTAATGGTTATATAATCTTTTGAAGGACAAAAGACGGCATTTGATTAATTTAAATTTTCTTTTGATATCCTAAAGTTTAAAATAGTATAAATTCAACATATTTAATAATATTTAAATATAATTTTTAATTTGACTAATATTATAAATAATTTAATTATTATTGATCATATTTTAATTATTATATTATTTTTAACCATAATATTATAATTGTTTTTCACCATTATTTAATATTCAAATTTGTATTAAAATTTAATTACACAATAAATACATATTTATGTTATTATCAATTTTTAATTATTTTCTATAATATTAATCGATTTTTTAGTTTTTTTTGGAAATTGAAATTAATGAAAATTTAATAATTAATATAATATTTTATAAATTTTCAATTAAATTAATTCTAAAAATTTTATTTATTTATTCAATCATTTTAACAATATATTACTAATCAATATATGATGAAGGTATTTTAGTAATCATAATAGAATTAACAAAAATATATTCAGATGTGAATAGATTGCGGAAGCTAGATAGGCGTTAGAGGTACTTAATTTCCACATGCCGTAAGTATAAAGTTGAAATTATGCGATAGGGTGAGGAAATTTGGCTTCATTTGAACATATCGACGAATTAAAAATTTTACTTGGCAAAATAAAGTAAACGGTTGCTATTTACCTAAATTCATGAATAAGTTGCAGTGCAGTAGCGGGAAAGTAGAAGTTGCTCCATGCCTATGGCTATGGCTATATATATATGTATATATACCCACAAAACCAACCATTTTACTCACAGCCATGGCGATAAACAAAATATTTGGATTCTCGGTTTTAATAACATTATTCAGTGTCATAAAATATGTAGATGGAACAATAATATTCCAACCCAGACTATGCATATTTTATCCTCCAAGATTTCCAAATTTTTTTCCACAGCTATTTTGCCCATCTCCGCCTCCGCCTCCGCCTCCATTGCCACTTCCACCGGTAGTTGTGCCACCGGTAGTACTTCCGCCATCAGTTGTTCCACCGGTAATTGTTCCACCAGTAGTTGTGCCACCGGTCGTACTTCCGCCGGTAGTTGTTCCACCAGTAGTAGTTCCACCAACAGTTGTTCCACCGGTAGTTGTTCCGCCAGTAGTAGTTCCACCAACAGTTGTTCCACCGGTAGTAGTTCCCCCAGTGGTAGTTCCACCAACAGTTGTTCCACCGGTGGTAGTTCCACCATTGACTCCATTACCACTTCCGCCGGTGGTACTTCCGCCAGTCACCGGTGGATAGGTGGTCATCTTGCCAATAGTTGTCGTCAATAAGCAAGTAAATTGCATTACGCACCAAAATTAATCTTTTTCTACTAACGTGTTTTATTCTCTGTGTACTAAATAAAACGTTTGCCTACCATTATCAAACTGCAACTCTGTGAAGAAACTAGCAAAAACAGATAGTCGATCGATGACAACTTTGTCTCCGATGCTATATATATCTATACATATTTCAAAACTTGAGTAAATCATATTTATCCAAGTTTCAACTATGCATTGTCATTTATTATGTTTATTAGGCTTTAATAATTAATTGGCTTGTGTTATCTTTAAATTAAATGATGGTGAAATAGTTCAGTGACTCAAGATAAACTATACGAAAATATAATAAATTTATTTTTTATTTGAACTTATTTTAATTTTCTATTGAATTTATCGATTTTTTATTTTTTTATTTAAAATTAATCCTTAACACTTTTTAATCGAGGAAACATGATCATACATGAAAAATTAAAAGTTAGATTCATAAATAGTAAAATTTATTTTGGTACATAAATTGTTGATAAATTATAAAATTAATATATAAATTATTGTAAATGTTTATTTGATACATGATCAAGTTGAAAAGTCATCATTATCCAAAATTTCTTTTAAGTCCAATTACAATTAATAAATTCAATCAGACACACATTTTTTATTTTCAAAATTTTTTTGAATACTTTTTTTTCAAAATAAATTATATTTATTTAAAAATTATATTATAATAAATAATTATAAATCAAACATACAACTAAAAACTAAGACAAAAACTTGTGTGAAACGATCTCACGGGTCGTATTTTATAAGACGGATATCTTATTTGGATCATCCATGAAAAAATATTACTTTTTATGCTAAGAATATTATTTTTTATTGTGAATATCGGCAAGGTTGACCCGTCTTACAGATAAATATTCGTGAGACCGTCTCTCTCACAAGAGACCTACTCAAAAACTAATCATATTGATAAAAATATACTAAAATAAGTATACTGTCATCGAAGCTCAAATGTACTATTTTCGGACTACCGAAGCAAACACAATCATCATTTTAGTTTTTGTATGATTTAGTAATTGTATAATTTTTATATAAGGATTGTTAAACGTATTTAATATAATATAATTGTAAAAAATAAACTCATCTTGAAACTATAATCATTAAAATAACCATTTAAAAATAAAATGTGTAAATTGGTGAATTTGAGAACAATAATTGAACTTAAGACTTAAAAGAGCAATTTCAATTCAATGTAAAATTTACTTTTTTGTTAAAGACTAATATAACCCAAATTTGCCATTTATATTAGTATCATTGACTTACATTAAGCTAAGCTAGTGAGCTTAAATTCCTATTTTAATACCGATCAAGAGTTAAATTCAGCGTTTTCTAATTAATACCTCTCCATCTACAATTAAAATTTCAAACCACTAAATGTTCCAATACCCTAGTCGTTTACTGTTTTACCTCCACTAATAAAAATTCCACAAAGGGTAATTCTAAGTAAACCGCATGGCGCATACTTGTGTACATATATATAGGGATCAAAGTTCATTAGAAAATTTTGCCAATTTACAAATTCATTCCTAATGAATAAGGAAAAAGCTAACTCTCTTGACGAAACGAAGGGATCAAAGTACATTCAAAACACTAAACAGTTATCACACCAAATAACCAAAACTACATATATAACGTTTGTGAAATCAAAATTATGTTTGATTAACAACACATTAATCAGCACCACGATTAGGTGTTGCGTTTGCTTGTCTTAACATTCTACGACAACATAATAATACGCCTTGACTTGATCACACGATCTTTTCGAAGTAAATCATGTGCTTGTTCTCATGTATCGTGTATATTCATCAATTAATCTCAGCATTTATCTTTGATCATTTATAAAAGTTTTTTGTCCTAGAATTTATTTTTTGAATAAAATTTTACAAGGTACGAAAATAAGAGTTTCATTATAAAATAAATTATTTCAGATAAATATATCGTATCTAAAATTTATAAAGATCTCAATAATCTAAAAAACAAAATTATATAATTTTAATATGAACAATATTATAGAGAATATATGTAAGTAAAGAATAAATTATTTTAATAATATGACAAAAAAATGTACTAATTACTGTACCAAAATATTATTTGTCCCGTGAAGTCGAGAAGAAAATGCCTCGAAAGAACAGAGTTTCCTTCACTTTCACGCCTCAACTCCTCATCAAAGCTCTATTTCGCCCTACTTCGACACATTTCACCCCTGCCCTATTCATTTTCTCGCATCCCACTTTTCTAAATCTGCTTCCTACTCCCCAATTGTCTGCGCAGGGCCCTCGGGCCTTGCAGTTGCACCATGCCTGGCTGACAAGTTCAACGATCGGAATCTCAGCTCCGCCCAACCATCTGTTATCATCCCCTTCGTCAACGGTTTGAAAGCTCCACAGTTTCTCACTCCGCAACATTTCAAACTCCACGTGAAGATATCCCATTACGTCTACTGGTTATCAAAGGGCACAAGCCGAAGTTTATTGATTTTGGCCGTTTCTGGAAATACTTACATCTCTCTGTTCATGATTATAGCACACACTGATTATACAATATAGCAGGTATAGGTGCAAGAAATTGGGCCTGATTTATCACCCGGTATCATCCGAATTGACCTATTTTTCGTTATTAAACCTGTCCTGATGATGTTTTGAAAAGTAAGAGCACGATGAGAGATCATGGGATGATTTGAGTTTTTTATATCGAACAAGTTTGCATCATTATATCAAATCTAAGTAAGAACATTATGATCTGAGAGTGCTGGGAATTATGCCTCCACGCTTGGATCCCGATTCATGATCATTCGGTATAAAATACCATGTTTTTTGTATATAGTAATTCAGACTTTAATATTTTTGGGGGTTGTGGCGCACTTTTAGGCCGCCATTACAGAGACAGAGAAGAACATGAAATCTTGAGATGATATTACTTACATACATATATAGGAAAGATTTTCTTGTTTCGGTTGTGCCAACCAGATGGATCAATCAAGAACCAGATGAAAATATATAGGTAAGCATGTCGGGTTTCATTCATGGATGGAAAATATATATATATGCATATGAAGCCGCCTGAATCAGAAAATTATAGATCTCATCAATTTATTTTCTAAAATAAAATTTTGGGGCAAACGAATTAAAGAAAAATTATCGAATTCGTATTAAAAATTATCGAATTTGAGCTGATAATGAAAAATATATGAACAATTTCTAAATGGTATCTATAAACATCGTTATGTTTACAATTATAATGAAAAAATAGGAAGAAAAACTTAAGGTAGCGAAAGAGATCAAATTTAGTATGTCTCGATTCCTTTTTCCTATATAATAAACCAATCAGGGAAGCACACTCGTATGACAATAAATTCTTGTTTGTTAAAATGATTTTATGTATATTTAATGACATATGTATGTAAAACTTTAAATTGCAGTTTAAGTAAAAATAAGAGTTGGATTCTTCAACTAATTTCTTTTAAAAAAGAAACTTTAAGTTTGATTTATCTATTATAAGTCTGTAACATATATTTTATAGATAATAGAGTGCATTAGAATCGATCCTGTGTTATTACATAAGTAAAGGGCGTTTCAGGGGGAAAAAGGTCAAAATTTGAAAATTAGCTCTTCCAATCAGCATGAAAAAAAGCAATACAATGTGGTTTTTTTTTTAAAAGAAGATTGAGAAATTCCAATGATTTTTTATATACATTGGAAAATATTTTAAGATATAAAATTGAAATTTAATAAAATAGATAACCAACTTATCTAACCCAACTTTGCGATTTTAAATTAGTATCATGGAATTACAAATGTATCCATTAAATAGAAAATGTGAATCCAAACTGAGCTAGGGAGCTGGTTGAGGTTGAATTTGTAATTTTGATCCCGGTGAGTTCAACTCAGTGTTTCCTTACGGCCTCGAGCTACAGCTAGAATTTGAAACCACTGAAAGTTCAAATATACTACTCTTTTACCGTCGTTTTACATCTCTCCCCCCCCCTAAATATTTCACAAAAGGGTAATTCTAAGTAAAACGCATACATGTGTTGTGTACATGTATATATGTGTGTGTGTGTCTATCTTCTTACCACTTTTCTGTAATTCAGACCTGCAGCCATAAAGTTAAGAAGAAAATGCCTTGAGATACACAGAAAACAGAGTTTCCTTCACCTTCACGCCTCAACTTCCCATCAGAGCTCTATTTCACCCTATTTCGACTCATTTGGATGGAAAAAAACATGCATATAAATTGAAAAAAACTAGTGTTTTCACCCCGGTTCTATTCAATTTCTCGCGTCCTACTCTTCGAAAGTTGCTTCTTCTTCAGGTGAAACAACAGAAGCTTCACCCTCGGTAATATAAACCGCGTTCTCTTGCCTGCCAATTCATTTCTTGAACTCTCCACCATTTCTTGGCTCATTTTTCTAAATGGGTGCCTGTAAAAAAGATGATGGAAACTGTAAAATGAACAGTTTGTTCTCCACCGGGCCTATAATCGTAGGCGCAGGGCCCTCGGGCCTTGCAGTGGCAGCATGTCTTCAAGAAAATGGCGTTTCTTCTGTAATTCTCGAGAGAACCGATTGCATAGCCTCTTTATGGCAAAAAAGAACCTACGATCGCCTCAAACTCCATCTGCCCAAGCAATTTTGCCAACTTCCATTACTTAGTTTCCCTGAAATTTTCCCCAAGTACACCACTAAACATCAGTTCATTTCATACATGGAGTCTTACGCGAAACACTTCAACATCGAGCCAAGATTCAACCAGTCTGTTTCCAGAGCGGAATTTGATTCTGTCACTGGATTCTGGAGTGTTCAAACTCAAGATTTCCAATACTTATCGAAGTGGCTGGTTGTAGCCACTGGTGAAAATGCCGAACCCTTTACACCCGAAATTCAAGGGATGGATAAATTCCAAGGGCCCGTCATGCATACCAGTGTCTATAAATCGGGCTCTGAGTTTCAGAATCAAAGAGTTTTGGTTGTGGGCTGTGGAAATTCTGGTATGGAAGTTAGCTTAGATCTCTGTAGGCATAATGCAATCCCTCACATGGTGGTTAGAAACTCTGTAAGTAACATTTACTATATTTAAAATAATCCTATTATCCCTTTTGTTATCAAATTTGACAAAAGTACTAATATATGTTTGGCTGATTCAGGTCCATATTTTGCCAAGAGAAATGTTTGGGATTTCAACATTCACAATAGCAAGGGCACTTCTGAAATTTCTGCCATTAAAACTTGTTGACAAGTTCCTCTTGCTGGTGGCTAACTTCACCTTAGGCAACACTGATAAATTAAATCTCCGGCGGCCGAAAACCGGCCCACTCGAGCTTAAAAACGCCACTGGGAAGACACCTGTACTCGACGTTGGAGCCCTTTCTCAGATTAAATCCTGTAAAATTACGGTAAATTACACGAAATTAATAGACACGTGAATAAATAATCAGTAGCATGCGCATTGCTTAATATTTGACTACATATCGAATCTTTTTTTGCAAATTTTAATGTCGCAGGTGATGGAAGGAGTGAAGGAGATAACACGGGACGGGGCAAGATTCGTGGATGGCCAAGAGAAGGAATTTGATTCAATAATCTTGGCAACTGGGTATAGGAGCAACGTGCCCTGTTGGCTCGAGGTATGTAATATTTAATTAAAATAAATATGACATACGCTTTTTGAATATGATATAATGA
The DNA here is from genome assembly GCF_022965805.1 of Primulina eburnea. Taxonomy (NCBI): domain Eukaryota; kingdom Viridiplantae; phylum Streptophyta; class Magnoliopsida; order Lamiales; family Gesneriaceae; genus Primulina; species Primulina eburnea. The sequence continues at coordinate 19,464 of NW_027331511.1, forward strand.
ACTGTTTGGTTTGCATATTTGTGGGATTATTATTTGATTTAAAATAATTGTCTTTACTAAATTTGAGCAACTAATGATGCAGACAAATCCTAGTATAAACTCCAGTTAAAAAGTGTAAAACTATTTCAACAAATCCAATTATGGATACAACACGAGTTATGTTAAATCGAATTCAAAATTCAAGAAATAAATATATTTGGGAAAATGAGCAGTTTTATTTATTTATTTATTTCGATATAATATTGATTTGACGATTAATGTTGACATGAATCTCGTTAAAAATGATTAAATTGTTGAAATTTAAAAAATATAAAATTAGATTGAAATTCGATGATATAAATTACAAAAACACATGTGATCAAAAATATAATTTTTCATATATATATATATATATATATATATATATATATCTGTGTGTACATTGAAGCTAGTGAAGGAGAAATTGTTGGGACGGCTGGGCTTAATTTGAAATGGTATTAAAGACAATATTGCATGTTTTTTTTTTTGGTTCTCTTTCAGAATTCACAGTCATATATCGTTTTCAGCCTCACTGAAGATACTAACTGTTGCACGAAAGAGAAAATCTGATGGCTTTTGTTTGGATCATTTTTCCCTTCTGCTCAAAAAATATTTTCTTTGGGATTTATTGCATGTTGTGTTGTTGTCATCACAAAATGCATGTTACGAGCTGCATCTTACATGAGGCGTCGATCCCTAGAAACTGTTATTTTTGTTCTTTTCTGAGGGAGAGTTGGAATTTGTTGCATTCATCACTGGACAGATTTAAGCAGACAAAAATTTATTCAGACTGAATTATTATTTAATATCTCTTTTTCTTTTCAAAAGATCGGTGTTAATCGTCCAACTATTCTCACTAATTGGAATGATTTGTAATAGCAGTTGCAGTTGTATGATCTAAAGATGATATAAATTATAAAACAATTCTATATGGACATGATAAATATAACTGTTATAAGTCAAAATGTTGGTGATTGGAACTAAAAGCTTGAATTTTCTTGTTTCCTAAAATGGGTAAATATGTTGTAATAATTCAATGAGGGCATGCAGGGGACAGATTTTTTCACAAAAGATGGAATTCCAAAGTCACCTTTCCCAAATGGTTGGAAAGGTGAGAATGGGTTGTATGCGGTAGGGTTCACCAGAAGAGGCCTCCTCGGTATTTCATCAGATGCAGTCAACATTGCTACGGATATAACTGACCAATGGAGGATAAAAACTTAGCACATCTTGCCAATATAATTATTTTAAAAATAAATAATGAAATAACTTTCATTTAAAATGGAGGAGGAGGAGGAGAAAAAAATTTTGGGGGAGGACGATGTCGAGTGTGTTTCGGATTTCTCTATGATTTTAAGAGGGTGATCGAGTTGTAAATTATTGTTTTATGAGCATGTTTGTGATTACAACTTATGTTGGAGAATTTTAATGCAAAACATCGTCCTTTAGTATAAAATTGGGTTTACTCAAAATATATACATCATCGAGTTCTTATTTCATTAAAAAAATATATATATGAAATGGGTCTCAGATATTACAGTACGTATTTTCTATGAGATATTTGATTTTAAAATAAGTTCGAATGTGTCACAATTCATCCTTGATTTGGGTTCTAAATTTTGTTGCATACATTAACATATACGATTCCATATATTTTTTTCCCTCGAGCTTTTACGTGATGACATCCAAAATGGACAAAATAGAAAATGACAATCCCCCGGATCACTAAAGACTAATTAATGGTATATATTAAATCAAATCACGAAATATATCAACCAAAAAAATAAAAAAAAAAAAAAAAAAGGGGTCAGAAGCAAGCGTGTACCCAAAATGTGCATCATGGATCCTCCTCTCTGATCGATGGAAAGGTGTCACGTTAGCTGATTATATTATTGAGACAATGATGGGCCTCTGCCACTCACCTACAATTATCACACACACACATATGTATGTGTATATATTTATACTCAAATTTAAAATAAAATTTTCAGTCTGCGATACAATTAAAATAAAAAAATCTATCTCAACTGAAATGAAAAACTATTAAATATATATAATTACCTCCATAATTAATCCGAAATGAAGCAAGGGAAGTGGAGCGAGGCATGCATTGAATTCCTCAATTCCATGGTGATATTACACGCTTCTCCCAAAATACCAAAAGCACGCGTTACGGGGAACCTACGTCATTCATTTACAAATAAATTTCTGACACTACTGCTACGACTCTACCCTATCTACGTACTACTGCTTCGGCAGCAGCTTGCATGCCGCCACAACTAGCTCGGAGATTATCTTACATGGCTTTTCGTATACTCTTAGTTGTCTTAATTAATGAAAAACCACCCACTGCATGCCACCATATTTGAGAAGGTTTATCCAATAATTGTAAAGAGATCATCAAGCTTTGTTATAGACCGAACGTCGGGCAGACCAGCAGCACTGAAATATTATAGTTAATAATTCAAGTCTAAGTAGTGTTAGTAATTGAATGGATTTGCAACAAATTAAGATATATATATATATATAATTAAATTAGCTAGTATCCTTTTGTTTAAAATTATATTTCCAATGTGGATTTTCATTTAAAGACCACCTCCCGTCAAAACGTCCCTCCGTATTCGACTGACACCATCGATCTACCCACTCACTCGTCCTTCTTTTTCCTCCTTGCTTCTACGAGGTGCAACTCAAACAATAGCTAATATACATTTAATTTGAATATTGATTCAAGGATTAGTGGAGGATATATAATATATTGGTAAACCATATATTTATTTCAATCCTGAATGATTGATATATTCCTTTTTTTTTAAAAAAAAATCGCTGATGATTATAGTTCAAATTGAAGACTGAAGCTCACATAGGATTGGGTAGCTAGTTAGATGGAGGATATATCAATTAAAATGCCACGCATGCATTTAGGTTAGGGAGTACACAAGTATAGATTGTCATGACATGGCATGCATTGGTACTAATCAAAATCAGTGCCATGCATGCCATTTTGCCATGCATGCAACATCCACCCGGCTCATCCACAGAAAAAAATCAAATTTTGTGTCATTTTTATTTATTTATTTCATATCCAATGGTATAATCCTACCAAATTTTTTAAATTAGATTTAACCCCTCTCATAACATCAAATAATTAAAAAAACAAAAGGGGTTTAAATTGAAATTTAAAATAAATGATTCCAATTTGTAAGCAAGTTAATTAATTCTATATGCAATGTATAATTGAAATGCGTTTTGTGGGTTCAATCATGAAAATGAGGTCCACTTCTGAAGTTCAGTGGAATGTAGCTTTTGAATTAAGGTGCAAATTGGACTGATTCAAAGGTGGTGTGCTTCGGCATTTCTGTGTCATTTGGACGAGAGACAACTCCTACGATGGTCACCCACATGCCTTTCAACCGTTGCCATCTTATCTTATAATAATAATAATAATAATAATAATAATGAAAAGAAATTATTTTTGTCTATTTTCATTGTTACGTTGATATTTTTTAGTGTTACATCAATAATCAGGTTAAAATAAAGATTCAAAATTGAACGAGTTAATAATCCAAAATTTAGTGCATAAAGATTCAAAATTGAACGAGTTAATAATCCAAAATACTATTTTCCCTAACTTTTATATGTAATCATAATTTGTTTAGACATAGAAACTGCATAATTAAATAATTACTTCGATTTTAATAAATTTCTTATAAAAACACGCATGATTTCATCCTTCTGAACCTTTCGAGGCTTATTTCATCCTACTCATGTAGGATGGATGATTAATATTTGTCCATGCATATACAGGACCCAATTTTTTTTGAAATCGTATATATGTGTGGTAAGGTCTTACTCGTTGAAATGAAGTAAGGGTAATGCCCAGATAGATAGGATGTTATTAGCCACCTTTCGATGTGATTGGTAATCAAGGACATGACGTGAAATTATGATTGATTTTCGCTAATTCTCTATTTTTTATAATGTGTTAAGTATCAATTATTTTCCATTTTTTTCCTTTCACATTTTTCGATAGATGATAATTTCATGCCCAAAATTAAGTCAATCGAACCACGGCTCGACGGACAACTTTATATTTAATTTGGATTTTAGAAAACAAATACAGAAGAACCATGCGAAACTGTAATCTAAGTGTCAAATTTATTTTAAGTTTCTAAAGTGTGTGTGTATATATATATACACACACTATTATATTAAGTATAAGGCCCTAATAATAACCGCTCTATAAGGACACCAACTTTCTTTCCTGTTTTATCCTTTTTAATTTTTTATATTTACTATTTACTATTTTATTATAGTTGAGCCCCTAATAATAACCGCTCTATGAGGACACCAATTTTCTTTCCTATTTTACCCTTTCTCATTTTTTATATTATATTTTTTCTTAACAAATAATATTATATTCACCGTCGTAAGGACACTGCTCACATGAAAAATAATATTATTTCTTCTCCAAACTAGCCACCGTGAAAAATAAACTCTCTTCTTTATGTTGTAATATCATGAATATTTAATATATTAGTCACATGTATTCAGGATACACGCAACGCGTGTGCCACGGTTACTAGTATATAGAGAGAGAGAGCAAACACCAACATATCTAGTTTATTGGGCTGAAATGAACAAATGGTCCCACCACATTCAACTAGGAGCTTAAAATCAATTATTGCATCGTTCTTACTTTATGTTGGGCTTTGGCCCACAGCATAAACTGTATTCTCTTATTTACAATTTTGCAGTGGGTTTGTCACAATGTTTCCTCTCTTATTTGATGGGGTACACATGAATAATATATTTCTATTAAATTATTTTAAATATATGTTCTCCTCGGATAATAGTCAAAATGATAACATAAATTTGCATATTTGTAATTTGATTGTATAATAACCAAAATGATCACATAAATTTGCATATTTTGTAATTTGATTGTATAATAGTAAAAAAGATCACATAAATTTGCATATTATGTAACTTGATTGTATAATAGTGAAAAAGATAACATAAATTTGCATATTATGTAATTCGATTGTATAATAGTGAAAAAGATCACATAAATTTGCATATTATGTAATTCGATTGTATAATAGTGAAAAGATCACATAAATTTGCATATTATGTAATTCGATTGTATAATAGTGAAAAGATCACATAAATTTGCATATTATGTAATTCGATTGTATAATAGTGAAAAGATCACATAAATTTGCATATTATGTAATTCGATTGTATAATAGTGAAAAAGATCACATAAATTTGCATATTATGTAATTCGATTGTATAATAGTCAAAAAGATCACATAAAATTGCATATTTTGTAATTTGATCTTGTAAGTATTTAATTTGAGTTTTGATCTTTTAATTCAGTTTTTTTTTTTTTTGAATTTCGATATGTTTTGTAATGGATTGTTGCCACTAGACATGTCAGTATTTTTCAGTATTAGGTCAATATTTTTCGATGTCATATCAATACTCTGACAAAAAAAAAAGCTATGAACCAAAAACGTAATCTAACTTACATCACTAAAATTCAAATTTAAATACTTGCATTACCAAAATACAAAGTTTAAAACAAACAAACAAACAAAAACTTAAAAGATAATTTTACTATTTTTTTGGTTTAGTTATATATTTGTGTTGTCAAAACATGCAAATCCATCACTGGTCAAAAAATACCTTTGACTGTATTTTAAAATTTGATTTGTAGCGTCTCATTTATTCTTAATAAAACCAAATACCGACGCAATTCGAGGTTGAATATTGTAGTTAATAATGTTGTGATCCATCTTTTTTATCAATAATAATTATTTTTAAAAGGCTCCAATACACGGAATCTTAAATTCCATTAATAAAATCTGTATATGCCTGATGATCGAATTTTGTTATTAATTAAGAAGATTATTTGCTAATTGATTTGGGTTAACAGTAATACACACAAACATTATTGACTTAAAAAAAAACACATTATATATTGAGCTTGTACAATATAAAATTTTATAATTTAAAAAAATTTCCGATATTTTCATGTTGAATAATTAATGAGGTACAGATGGAAAATTTCCATTAAAAGTGGTCACGCCTACGGGAAAAATGTAGTCAAGACAAAGCTAAAGCGAGTTTCTTGGATTTTTGGACAAGAGAATGAGACGTGACCGACCACTCGACTCAATTTAAGTACGCAACCACTCACATTTATTTGTAATACATTTCTATGGATGGATATTAATCATTACCGCCTTAATTAGCCAAACATGATCAAACGTAAATCGCCAAAAAAATTACATAAAAAATTAAATTTTTATTCATTATATGTTATATAAAATTTTAAAAAATAAAATCTTATTGTGATTAGTTTCTTTAATTTGATATACTATGTTATAAGACTAACCAAGCATGCATTTGTGTGTGACACTTGACTTTGTTCAATGGTGCATGCGTGTGTTTATTGAACATTTTCCTCTCTACACTAATCATACATGTATTAGTCTTTTAAATTTGTCTATTTCGTATTTTAGTTATCTAATTTAGATTATATTTTTATTTTTGGTCTTCTTTTTACAGAATTTTGACGTGTAACGTCAAATATATCGGTTTTTCTCGATAACATATCAGTATTTCTAACATCAAGTCAACATTTCGAAAAAAAAGATCAAAAGCTAAAACATAACCTAACTTGTACATGATGAAAACTCAAATTTAAATATTTATAAGACTAGAACACAAACTTGACAAATTTAGAAAATTCATTTTGAATATTTTCCCCTAATAATATATAAATGCTCAAAATCCTCGGCAGATAAAGCCTTATTGATTAAATAATTAAAATATTGGTAACATTAATTAATGCATTACCAAGCTTAGCTTGTCACTATGCATGTCTTTATGCCTGTCTCTACGTGATTCAACATGCTTTTAAATAAACATATTCGATTTTGTATGTATGCCAATATATGCTACTGATTAATCAATTTTTTATTATTATTATTATTATTATTATTATTATTATTATTATTATTATTTATTGTCTCTCTTTGCATCTATTCGTTGATGGCTTACTGAATGAATATTAGAAGTGAGAAATTATTTTCATCATTTATCTATTTTATCAGTTACAATTTTAGTTTGCGTTTGCAGTCTTTTTAAAAGGAAAACTACCCTAATGTTTCAGATGATATTATTGATTTTACATTATTTATTTACAAAAATTAATAATTATAACCTCACATTATTTCCCATAAAAACACCATTATTTATCATACAATCACTCAGCTCATTTGGCCGAAATAAAAATATATCGTCTCCCCAAAATATTTATCTTTTCAAGTTGGCAATTCAAGAATTGATCAAAATGAACGCATCTACCCTGTTTTAAGCAACGGAATTGCCTTCTCAAGATGCTTGTTCTTGATGCTGAGATACTCTTTAACCGTCACTGAACGATACCGGGGAGAACCGAGGCTCGACAGAGGAGCAACCACAGAATCACCTTGAGGGCCGTAGAAGAAGGCCATCGTAAACCTGTGCCTCGTTTCGTTAGGAACCACACGATGATACGCCGTCCGAAACTCTCCGTTTGATATGATGTGCAAGAGATCACCTATATTGACGACTAGGGCTTCTGAAACTGGAGGAACTGTTATCCATCCCGAGTTTTCGCGAAAAACCTGAAGACCCTCTGTGTCATTTTGATGCAGAATTGTAAGAAGCAGGGAATCTGTGTGCGGAGCTAAGCCAATGGCTTGGTTGTGGTTGGGGCAACAAGGATAAGAATTTAGCTGCAATGCCCCTTCAGAATATTTGTGGACAGAAGCTGCAGAAACTAGGGTTTCTAGATCTTTTGCCTCCAAGGACTCGAGGATGAGGACCAAGATTTTGTGGGCTAATGATTTCATCTGTTTTTGATAGTCGTCCATTGCATTGCTGCAAAATCAAAATAATGTTATTTATTTATCAATAAATTTGCAAGTTTAATATCATGCTACTAGCTAGTGCTACAATGGGCTCGATCTAAACTGAACTCGAACTCAATTTTGATTTCATAGATCGATCGAGTTGGGTTCGAATGACTCAGTTATCGTCTTAGGCCAAATATAAGTAATGTTGTCTAAAGCTCTATATATCGTAAGTACAACTAAGTTAATTAGGATCGTCTTCATTTTTATCCTATACATTGTCCCATACATATAACGAATGAGACCTTACTGCATACTCGTTTCATCTGAGGTTAGATTTAAGATAATTGAGATTAATTAAGTTTACACGTAGGATTACTCATTTCAAGATATTATCCCATCACATCACATCACCAAACTTTTCATACAAAAATTAAACTTTAGATATACATGTGTATAGGTGGCGCTTACCATGTGACGAACAAGATATTATATTAATCCAACAGTCAAATATATATAATCTACCATATTTATGAATTATATTAATCCAACAGTCTAATGTGACGAATATGGTATTATATTATTTAAAATGGATTATGGATGATTTTCTCTTACGTAATTTTCAAGATTTTATAGTACTGCATATTGCAATAACTTAAGTAATATTAATAATATTAAAAATTGTTTCCAGCGTGAGAAGAAATGGCCAAATGGGATTATTTTTAAAAAATGTTGCATTTTGAGGGAAGAGTTTGATTTGGAGAGAGAATTTGAAAATAGATTTAAAATAACATTCATTTTGTGTGTATTTTGGATCCATCACGATTCATCCGAGCAATAAAACATATTTGAAATTAATCTTGGATTTTAAATTAAGCGCATATTGTAAGGATTTTATCATGTTATATGTAGTTATAAATAACCTATATATCCACGGGCTTACCAAAATTCTTCATAGTCCTGAGGCCAAAGTATTTTAGCATGCTCGACCGCAGAACCCATAATGGTGAAGCCCTCATGCCACATTAACTTGGAGAAAAAGGGAGAAATCCGAGCCACCCCATACCCGGTGGCTCCACCTGGAGAACGCAACGCCTTCAGTTTCTGCTCAGCAGGGAGAGCAAACAACCGGCGAACATTTGACTCGGCATCACCGACCAAACTCGAGGGCACCCCATGGTTCATCACTTGGAACATTCCCCATTTTCGGCATGCATCACCCACTAGTTCCAAAGCATTTGGAGCCGCCAGGTCTACAATGGGCACGTTTGATTGGTCCATATGTGACTGACATATACGTTTTCCCGATAAAAGATCGAAGGGTTCGGTCCACACATGTGAGTCAGGTAGGTCGTGGATCGAGTCGAAATCGAGAGGGACTATGTGTTTAAGTTGGAGAGGAGTGTCGCCATAGACTTCTGAGAAAGTTGTCGCCATTAAGGATTTTTGTGTAGGTACTATGTTTGATTGAGAAATGAGAAATGAAAAATGGGCTTATATATATGATATACGTTTTGGACTTACCAAAGGTTAGGTGAGATACATAAAATATATACATTAGGAACAATTATTATAGATTTTAATGAGTTTTAATTTACACGTCGCTGGACGGCTTTATGGACCGAGTGCTGTCTTTATATATATATATATATATATATATATATATATATATATATATATATATATAGACACACAAACAAACACACACTTGTGGAGATGGTTCTGCACAACAATTGGTGTTCATGCACTAAGATGCCCCATTAAATATTTAACAAATTATTAAATCATTGAAATATTAAACTGTTACCTTTTTTTCCCTCTCCGTACAAAATGTTTTCCATTCTGTGCGGACATATTAGACTTGATAGTTCCTTTAAACCTCGATCATGTATGATCTTAAATTGATTGACTAAACAATATATTTTTTAAAAATAAAGTTTTGTTTGCATTCAATGATTTGATATAATACGATTTATTTAAAATGCATAAATTTCATATGATTGAGTTGATGAGTGAATTTAAAATTGAAGCAAAAGAATGTTTTAGTGTCGGATTTTAAATTCTTCATTCTAATTTTGAGTCAAATTGATACAATGAATTTGAGAATCGAGTCGCATAGAACCCGTTATAGGACAAAACCCGTCTTCTCCGTTCATATCATTCGAAACAAACTTATGATATATCTTGTGATCATTGATAGGAAGTAATCTCATAGATATTGTAAGTTTAAACAGGGACGGTCTGTGATGACTTGGTGCATCAAACGTTGGCTGTAGGGTTGCAATTTTGTTGTGTTCTACGAAGACAAAAGTGAAACAGCGTGAAAGAAAGTTTGACACTCATCCATCCATGACTTGGCTATGTATTTTTCCATTCTATTACATATATTATAGAAAAATACAAAAATCTTGGACCTGGGCTGCTTCTTGTCTTGAAATTTGTGTTTAAAAAAAAAAACAAACACAGATTGTTTGCATTCGTAGGAGACGAGAATTAGCATTTTCAAACACATTTTAAAATTGAGTAGATTGTATTTCATTTTCGAACTTTATCTTTCACACTTTTCTTTAAAATTGAAGTTCGATTTAATTCTAAAACTGCCCCCTACTTTTCTATAAAAACAATTTTTAATTCGTGTATTATTGCGTTTCTAGTTTTAGTAGGAACAGAATTTGGACTGGGTTAAGTAGTTTATGACCCAGATCCCAGGCTTGGTTCTGATATTCTGGTTTTCTATTTTTGAACAGAAAACAAATAACAATTTCCAATTCGGTTGTAAGACTAGAATAAAAACGTTCAAAAACACATGCCTTGCTAGTGAATGTCTACGTGACAATTTACACAACCAGATTCATGTCACACAAAGCTTCATGAGAATTGTTCATGCATCATCCATTCTAGTGTCATACTTTTGTCCTCGTCGGACTCGTCTAGAGACAACACAAAATGAAAAAATCGTGCATTGACACTCATTCTTCATTCATGAAATCTACCTTTCATCTCTCTTGAAAGTCAAATTGGTAGTCTATTAACAATAAAAAGTTGAGATGCAGACATAAAGAAAAGATAGCACCTGCAAATCATTAAGGCACACATGGAAGCAGTCACAAGTCACCTTACAAAAGATGCAGCTAAAGAGATACACTTCCCCTGCCTTCCGTTGGGGAAAACAACATATTTAAACAGCAACAAATCCATCACAAAATGATTCTGGGACAAACAAAGGCCAGCAAGGTCTTGTCTTAACAGGAAAAAGATGTGGTTAATAAGTTACCAGAACAGCAGTGTTTCCTGATACTGGCTGAAGACTAGCCCTATTTTCCAAACGCTCCCAAGTTTCCTTTCGCTTTTCCATGACCAAATTCATTTTCTCTTGCTCCTCTCGGCAATTGGATATGCACGTTAACACCAGAGCATCGTCCATTTCTGCGAGCATTTTTCTCACGTTCAAAGTCAAGTTCAGGACAGCATGGTTCCAGTGGTTTTGTGCATTGGTTTCCAGAGCTGGGAATACTATGGGCAGTATAATTTGGCGGTTGTGTGCAATTAGATTGACAATTTGGTCATTGTTCCACAAAAACAGAGCCCTTTCGGCTACCTGCAATGGGACCGGAGGAAATTGAATTAAACTGGAATCTATTCATCTGCTAAAAAGCTTTAGTTCAGTGACAATATTTCACATGGCGCAGGAGATCTTGCAAGACTAAAAGAGGAAAGATAGATAAACTTTAATGTAAAAGAAATGTAATAGAGACAGAATTAAATATATGATCGGTCAAAATAACATATCAAATGGGGCAAAAAAAAAAAAAGAGAGGCTAAGATCCCTTGATAGTAAAACCATATGGCATTTGATAAATTCTGCTATGCATCTCCAAAAAAGAGTACAGAGATATTACCATTCAATATACCTAAACATCATTAAACACTCTCTTTATTAATTTTTCCATGTTGAAAAAGCTATCACTGCAAACTATAAAACCCTTCAGTCAAGAATAGCACCACCTCGAGGCTATCGATCAAGTATAATGCCTGATGTCGGGCTGATTATTCTAGCAGCCTAATATTTTCTAACCGGAGTACCCAGTGGTCTCGGATGGTTAGCCTGCATTAAAGTTTAATCGGCCTTATCAAGACCATTTTTAATATTTCAGAAAATGTTGATCCCAGTTGCTCTCATTAGATGATCTTTAATCCCTTTTCAGGAGTTTCGCTAAAGCTTTGTTCAGACACAACTTGAAATTGCAAGATTCGGTATAACAACCTAGAGAAATAACATTTGTTATGAGTGGAGGGGCTCCTCCTATGCAATTTAGTGACAGTTGAAAACAAACTTTCGTCAATGACATGCATGCGTAACAATTTTTTTTCAAAAAGTGATGCGTCGGGTTTTACTCATATTTAATGCCATATCACAACCTCTTTCCAGTAGCCAACTTATGACGACAGAGGTATTAGATAATACAAAAACCAATAAAAATTTCGTATATCAATCTAATAAAGTAAATGCTTTTCCATAATCACACGTTATCTTCTTGTGGAAAAAAAATAGGAACTTAACCATCTTAACAGACAACGGAAGATATTAAACTCCAATACTCCAGCTAAAGAATTACACATCATTATTTTATCAAATGCAACTAAAAAAGGGGTTAAGGAAAGATACTGTAGAATTGAACAGTCACCTGAAAATGGTAACTATTTATGCAGTTTCTGATTCTCTGGAATAACGGAACCATGATCTTTTGGAACTCAGCGATATTGATCACTTCGAGAATCTCCTCCAACTCCCCTAAAAACATCACCTCCTTCTGGCTATTTGTAATCGGCCAATATTTCAATAGCCCATGAATCACAACGCCAGCCAATTTAGGATCCTTCTCGATAAACTGAGTCACACAATACGACAGCTGCTGAAAGTAAATCCCCAACGACTTGGGCTTGTGTAGCGGAACCAATGCTCTCCAAAGAAATATCTTATGCTCCTCTTTTAAAGGTACAGCAAATCCCGTGATGACACTCCCAAAAATCTCCAACAACTCAGCAATCCCATTATGCTTCTCTGTCTCAAATACAAATCTGTAGAACACATCGCTTATGCACTTTCTTAAAAATGGCCTGTGGACCATAAACTTCCCATAAATCCTATGCAGAATCGCCTTCAGACAGTCCCGTTCCCTGGGATCTTCCGAATCAAACATGTCGATTATTTTCAGAATAAAGGAATGATCGATATATTTCTTCGCAACTTTCACCTCCAAAGAAGTGGAAGTCACAAACTTGAGCAGGAAATCATACACTATCTGCAAGTGAGACCACGCAGGATCGAAAGTTGGCTCATCATCATTATCATTTTCACCCGCACTTTTGTTACTCAGCTGATAATTAGGTGGGAAAATACGGAACAAATTAATGGAGCACATTTTGCACAATGCTAAAATCGCAGGCTCCGAGAATTTTGGAGGGCTCTGTGATACAAAATCAAGAAGCTCGAGCAGTGTGGCTCGCTTAAGCTCCTTTTCTTGGATATTTTTGGTCGGATCAGTGAAATCAAATGCTACACAGCAAAGACTTAACTTACTAATGAAAAGATTCATTTTTTCTGAACTTGGAACATCCTTGAAGGCTTGCAACGGCTCAATTCCTGCAATAACACTGGCTGGAAAGACTGCAGCTGAAGCCCGTTTGATAGCAGGGTTGGCTGCATTGGCCCGGACAGTAACCTGGCATGGTACGTATGGGCCTGAACTAGGGTTTCTTTGCGAATCTTGATCCGTCTTCTGGGATTTTCGAGGGAGTTTGTTAAGAATTTGCTTCCACATTCTGGGTTTCCAATTTCCTCTTTCGATTGGATAAAAGACTGAAACTTTTCTTAGAAAATCTAGACTGCAGCTTTGCTTTTAGTGTTTTCAACTTAAACTAATTTGAAGTGGAGGAGATGTATGAAAATCTAGCCCAGAGAATAGTCCATAGATGTTAAAAATTGGGGATCTGGGAAAAAAAAACTTAAATCGAGAAAATCCCATGAATAAAAATTAACATCATAAATTGTGAGCTTCGAACAAATTTTGAACAAAGATTTCTAAGGAAAAAGAAGCCAACAAACCCTACAAGTCACGTCAATACATCCCACACAATTTTCAGCTAGATAAAGAAAAACTCTTGCCACAACCCACCATTGAAGAAAACATAATTAACAAAATCCCCACATATTACATAAAAAAAAGATTTCATCTACACACATATATGCTAACTGCACAAACTTTTCAGCTCAAAAGAAGGGGGAAAAGAACACAAACAGAGACAAGATTATAGAAATAAAGATGCGAATGAGAAGGGGGGTGGGGGTACAAACACAAACACACACGCAGATTACAGGGAAAAGGTTGGATCTTAGACTACCAAGCGTTTCCAGCCGGTGGAGAGAGACATATGTGCGTATTTCTTCAATTATGCTGATGAAACTTTGTCACAGATGGGTGGATTTGTTGAAAAGAGAAGGATCAACTTCCATAATTTCAAATGAGTTGTCAATTGTTTGTCTCTTCGCTTGCGTTGAGAAGACAGAAAAAAGAAAACGAATGATGACAGCACTTTTTTCTGTATGCAGATGGATTGCATGAGATTTGGCCTCTCTTTCTTTCATCCGAATGGTAAATTACATCTCTTCACTGTGGAAAACATACTTGTCATGCAATTGCATACATGCCACATATACATACATCAATACGGTACTCCTCCATATGTAGTTTTTACGTTTCTACTGTAATATGACACTCTCTCTCAAATATTTACTTGTAAATTATAAGCTTTAAAATTTGATCCGAACATTAATCGACTAAAATAGTTTATCAAATTCTGATATTTTAGTTTAACACAAATTTATCTCTCATTTAAAATACCAATAACTCAAACTATATTATATATTCACTTTCCACACATGAGGTTGAAATCGTTTGGAAACTCTTTTTCAATTATTGGGAAGGGGAAATGGCATGTGGCTACAATGATAGAATTTAATATTTTATTGCTTCTATTTAGTTTCATATATATTTAATTCAAATACATTCATCACAACACCTTGCAAAATTTTGTGACCCCATACCATCTAATTAGTTCTATACAATATAAATATATTTATATATATATATATATATATATATAATTTAGCTATGTTATTTATTATCCGCTTTCATCTATGTATCTGTCATCTATTGTATTTAATGAAATATATCATAATTGTATATTAATAGATTAATGTCATATGATGATGATGAGTATAAATATAAGCATGTGCAACATATAAATTAATATAGTTCCACGACTATCCCAAGAAAATTACCTAGCATATAAAATGAAATTTATTTTTGAAAAATTTAATGAATAACTGAAAATTGGTTATTTAATTAACAGGAGAACTATTATGAAATTAGTTAATTCAAATCCATTTAAACTCGATTAGAATGATTTGTTATGCCTTTGAATTTTGAAAACAAGAACTAAAATATTTAATTTCTATTTATTTAAAGATAATAAAAATTATAATAATTTGAAATTTCATTTCAAAAAATTAATATTCTAAATATAGTTTTCTTAGAAAGAATTTCAGACCACTGTTGATTTAATAGAATATTCTAGGATGACTCTGTCAAGCCAGGCAGAAATTCAAGACATCGGAAGACGATTAAAAAACGAACTCTTTAAGTTATTTTCTACAGATTCGACAAAAGTAATGATCCAAAAATCATCAAAATAAGCGATTCAAAGCGGAAATCTCTGTCTGGGTTTTCGCCTGGCTGTATTGAAACACTCGTCAGTATCATATTTTCCTTTTGCTTAATCTGTTAGATTGATAATTTTTATGATCATTTATGGGTCTTTTGGTTGGTTGTCGTGTAGATGAATGGGTGTCTTTCCGTTCTTTTTTTGGGTTTCAATTCTAATGCTCAGTTTATGTTTCTTGAAATTCTTGCTACTTGGGGGTTTGGATTCTTTTGGTCATAGTCCGTGAAATATGATCAACGATTTAACGCCTTTGCTAATTGGGATCTCTATTTTAGCATTCGGAGACTGAAATCTATTTGGATTCTGGAAATTGCATCAATGAAGGATTTTCTTGTCCCCTTTTACTGTGTGTTTTCGTTTCGGAATGTCATGGTAATTTCGATGAGTTTATGCTGATGATTGGTGGTTTGATCGAAATAGTGTAAGTTAAGATGGTTTGGTTGGCTAGATAATTCACTGCACTTCATACTTTAATACTTATAATTTGATGGTTTAGTTTTTATTGAAAGAGGTGTAATAGTTTGTTAGCATGATTACTATTTCCTGCCTCCTGTTATTGACCAGGAAACAGAGTTTAACATACGCAGGCTGGTGTAGAGAAAAATTCCACCACATTCGGCTGTGACCAAATTATATCACGAATTTAACTTTAGCAAGCGTGTTATTCCATGTTATCTGCTTTCTTTGTCTGCTCTGTGAACTTGCATGGCTTTGCCCTTGCTTGGACTTCATCGTAAAAGCCAAACAAACAAAGTCCCGTTGTTAATGGACCGAGCAGATATTCATTATGCAGATGAACATGTTATTGAAATTGCTACTAGTAGTGACGCTTCTTCATCTGGCTCCTCCCGTGAGAGGGCATCAAGTGGCATGGAGCAGCAACATAGTGAAGATCTGATGTCTACTAGTTCAAGGGCTCCTCTATATCCTTTAAATGACTCGAACTCAAGGAATTCATCACTAGTAAGAAGAGGAAATAGTCGAGGTCGCCAAAGGAGTCCATTAAATTCTGGGTTATGGATATCCGTTGAGCTAGTGCTGACAGTTAGCCAAATTATTGCTGCTATTATTGTTTTATCTCTGTCAAATCATGAGAAACCACGAGCTCCTTTGAGAACATGGATTGTTGGTTATGCATCTGGATGTTTGGCGATTCTTCCTCTTCTCTATTGGCGTTTTAAATATCGAAACCAGGTTTCTGAACAGGTTTCCTCTCAACAAAGTCAAGAGTCCTCTCAAGGCAACAATAGTTCAGGTTCCTTGACTGGAAGAGTTATGGGGGCGGAAGATCGCTGGACAACTGCAATGACAACTAGAGGCATTCAAAGTAATGTGTTGCCAAATCCAAGGTAATCAAATTTTTTGTTTAATCCTTTTGTTTTGTTTTTTTTCATGTTATTATATCTCAAGGCTGTAATGGAATCAAAATCAATACTGTTGTTTTTTCCTTTCTTAATTTCCTTTTTGGGGATGGATCAAGTTGTCGCATTTGTCAATGAATTTGGATTTTTGAAATTGCAGTTGTGGATACTTAAGTGGTTTTCACTAGTATTGAGTTCTTTGATGTGTTTTGTTGCTCCTTGATTTGGCCTCATGCACAAAGTGATTTCAAGATTGTAACTTGTTGGCTTGGAGAAAATTTCAAGCAGGAACAAGGAAGTGGTTGCGAGTCACTGAACGTAGTGGATTATGTGCTGAGATGTTATTTACAACATCGATGCATTTCCTCGTGATGTCTCTAGGAATCTAGTTACAAGTCTTGTTTAGAGAAGTCAGTCACAAATCTTGCAGAGTCATTCGAGAAGAAATGTTAGATATTTTAATATGGCTTGGACATTGGAATAGCACACATTGACAGAAGAATTAGACAGGTTCCAAATGATAGGAAAAGGTTTCAGCAAATACAGGAGAAAAAATCTAGGTATCACAGTTCTCATTAATCTTTTCATCCAATATTATACAAGTTGGGCCCTATATCTTTAGAATGCTTTTATTTTTCAAAATTTGTGAGCCTGAAGATGTCATGAGACGAAGAAGGTTATTGGTGAGTTATGTGAGATAAAATACTCAATGGTGTGGTTGAGTGCTGACTTTGTGTACAATCTGCTTTAGAATGGCTTGATAAAACTGAAGAAAAAGAAGGAATTTGATGTGCCAAAATGATATTCCCATATATACATGAGTGAACTCATTTATAATATTGTAATGGTCGATGATCTTAGAATAACATTTTTGGTCTAAACAATCTACTTCTTGCTTCTTTGCATATTAATATATGGAAAACTTGTTCCTTCCTGAGTTTCCGTTATTTCCCCTCAATTTTCATTCTGCCAAGAACTAGCACAGACGTAAGTTTTTGGTACTTACGGTCATTTATCTTCAGGAAGGTCATATTGGAGTGATATCCATGAAGTGGTACTTTGTCCTGATTTTTTTCCAAGGAGATATATACATGAATGTTAAATAGTTATGGTTTCCTTTGTCTCAGTTAGCAACTTGGAAAAGTGATTTAACATTGATACCATTTGAAAAAGTGATCTAACATTTGATAAATTATTGATGGTATTGTTCTTTAATACTACCATTTATTGCATAGAAACTTGGACCTCTTTTGTCTTGTTATCATGAATAACACTGAGTATATTGATGAGAGCTAAATGTTTTGGGCTTATTCTTGCAGGCTCAAGATGTTTGTTGAATACTTCAAGATGGGTTTGGATTGCTTTTTTGCGGTTTGGTTTGTGGTTGGTAATGTTTGGATTTTTGGAGGGCACTCATCTTCAACTGATGCTCCCAATTTGTACAGGTTATTTCCATAATACACATTCTCTACACACACAGAGTCCCACAGATATTGATTTATTTGGTTTCTTTTGCTCAACTTATGGAATTTTCTTCACATACAGGTTGTGTATAGTGTTTCTTACCTTTAGTTGTATTGGATATGCGATGCCTTTTATCCTCTGTGCGGCAATTTGCTGCTGCCTCCCTTGTATATTTTCAGTCCTGAGATTCAGAGAAGATGCATATCCAAACAGAGGAGCTACTCAAGAGTCTATCAGTTCTTTGCCAACTTATAAATTCAAAGCAAGGAAAATTAAGAGTAGCAGTAACAAGGAAAGTAGCTCGGGAGCGGGTGAAGGTGGCATAGTGGCTGCTGGAACGGAAAAAGAGCGTTTAATATCAGGAGAGGATGCGGTAGGCTTTGGTTATCTCATGCTAGAAATGCCTAAGTTTTTCAGTATACATAGATTTATTTGAATGATTTGACTACTTTGTTCTCCGAAATTCTTTTTTGTTATTTTTGTCTATGGAAGGGCAAGTGTAAAAGACATTGAAGCCTGATTTAGCTATAATTTGAGAATATATCTCTAGGTGCTTGTTGCCTTTATTTTCTGTAAAAATATAAGGTTAGATGCCAATGAATAGATACATGTTTAGAAAGTTAATTTGTCAGAACACCATATGTAGCAGTGACATTTAAATTTATCAGTGTATGTTGAGTTTCTTAGTCAGTACATCACAATCATCTATGTTACATAAATTGAACTTACTCGATATGACAAATGCCTAACCCAACTTTAATTTAAGTCCTAGATGTTATTGTACTGTTTCATTGAATTTATTTTCTCCAAATTTGACCCCATTCTTGTGGTTTTTCAACCTTGAGAATAAATTTGGACGCAACTTTACTCAATTTATGTGATGCTTAAGTTTGCAAGCTAGCTCTTGTGAACCCCAGTAGTTCTGACTAAGAATTATATGGTTGGTCATTCTGCTCCACAGGTATGCTGTATTTGCTTGGCGAAATATGTGCACAATGATGAACTCAGAGAGTTGCCTTGTTCCCATTTCTTTCACAAAGATTGTGTTGATAAATGGCTGAAAATCAACGCTTTGTGTCCTCTCTGCAAAACAGATGTGGTGAGACCATTTTGAGTTCCCTGACTCAAGCAACCGCAAGCCTGCGAGACCAAACTATATGACAAAACTCGGTGAATAATATTCAGCACAATATTTCTCTATCGCTGGAGGGTATATACTTGTGTATTTTTGAGTTGATGCCCAAATGCCATGACTGATTGGTCTTTACTGTTTTGGTTTGCCGGGTATATTGTTATTTGCATTCCATAATTTTAAACGTGTCATGTGCATTAGTTTGCATGTGAAAAAAATTGTAGCAGTTTCTAGGTCATACAATGATGAGAAAATTGTTGTGTAACTTGTTACCATTATATTATTTCGGAGAATAATTCAATATGATTGTATAAATGAGTTTGAAATATATGAAATTTTATTTTACCAATAAAATGTCATATTATATATACCTTTCTGTTCTAAGAAAAATGCAGCAAAAACACATGATTAATCTGCGGGAGTCGGTAGAAAAAACAAGAATCGATCAAACATCCCAAAAGAACCACTGCTTCATACGTGGATAGATGCAATGGATGCGAAAGAAACATCTGTCCACGCACCAGAAAAATATAACTATGAACCCTTTAACCCTTTTAATATCAACCTCCCAGAGCCCGCTTGAGTGCGGCTCGTTGCCCAGTTGTCAATCTTGTGGGGAACTTAACTTCGAACCGGATTTTCAAATCACCCCGATTCCAAGGCTCCTTCGCAACAGGCCGTACCCTCTCCTGAAACCAATACTTCATAACCAGGGCTGATGATTTCATTCGCTGGGATCAACAAATCTCGATAGTCCAATGTTTTGGCCTCCACAGTTACACCCCAGATCGCTTCTGCCAACGTTACCTTGTAGTTCATGAGCAAGTCATTGCCATCTCTCCTGAATATTGACAAGGTCTGCAGGGAGATGGTTCGGTTGCTCATTTCCTTTCTTTAAAAGTAATCTTCGTTCCCTTTTTCCATTCAGGTTTTATATCAATAGTTTAACATATCAGTTTCTCGCGCCAACCTCCTGCAAACAGGATCCATTTTTTTAAAAGGAAGACCCCGTTGAAGAATAGCATTCTTTAAGGTTTTGTTGATCTAATTACCATGCAATAATAATTTTGAGGTGCAAAAGTAATGATTTTATATTGTAATACATGCTCTTGAAGTTACGAGGTTTCATGCAATAAAAAGATCATACCTACCCGTTTGCTAGAACCACTTGTCTAGATATCTTCGTTTTTCTTGTTGATCCAGTATACAGATCCTCAAGGCTGCAAGGCAATTTACTCTCCACAGGTGGTTGTTTCTTTACCATGTTCACTCCATTTCCATCGTTATAGTGTCTAAAGTTGTTATCATTTCCACTGTATCCTTCAAACGTCCCTCCATTGCACAAAAACCGCATCGACCTACTGGCTCCCGCTGATCCAAATCCAAATGGGTTACTCCCAAAAAATTCAGCAAAAATATCTTCTGCATCTCGAGGATTGAAACCGTTTCGGTTTTCTGCCGAACCGGGTGGTGGCATGTCTTTTAGACCTTCTTCACCGTGTTGATCGTAGGCTTGCCTTTTCTGAGGATCACTCAAGACCTAAGAATGATGCAAGAATGTCGTTCAAGTGAAAGCGTATAAAGAGGAGAGAAGTTCAAGCACTCTCATTCTTACATTTTTTATCATGTGGATGGAAACCCATGTTATCATACAAAATGACACATGAAGTTTTGCAATAAAAAATGGTATTTGAAGGTGTTGCACGCCTCGTTGGCTTCAATGAAACAAGGGCAACAAGAAGAAGATCTCACCGAAAGAAACATTTTCTAATGCAACTTAAATAGAACCAACAGTTATTTCGTGGTTTAACATAAAACATGGGCAGGATCAAGATCCATTTGTCTGTGTTCGTGTATGTTTTTTAAGGCAACATAAAGAAATCAAATACTTCATAGGCCTCTGAAATTTGCTTCAATATGGCCTCGGCTTCCTTCTTGTTGGGATTCTTGTCTGGATGCCATGTCATGGCCAATCTTCTGTAAGATTTCTTGACATCATCCTCTGTTGCACTCCTCTCCACTTTCAGTATATTGTAATAATCCACACCCATTATTTATTTTCCTCCTCTTTCTTCAGTTTCCCAATATGGATTTTATTCTCAGATCATCCTTGCAAATCTTCATTGAACTCCATAAATACGTGAAATTGTTGATTTTGAACCATCAACATCTTAATTCAAAAAATCTTGAAGGGTAGTCTATGTTTTTTGTCAGTTTTTTTTTTCTTCGAATTTTTCCCTTATCTCTATGATTTCTTCCAATATTGTGAACCTTTGATTCTTAATTGAGTTGAATTAATGTAAACAGAAGAATAAATAATTTCAGAAAGATGACCTTACTTCTCTTGGGGCATCCGAGTTTTGAATTGTGTTTTGATTGAGGAAGAGTAAAAAAGCGAAGAACAAAAGAATAAAAGGGAAAAAAAACTTTGATCACATGTTATTTTCAACGGAAGGTGCAAGCCCTCCCTTCCCCGCATTTTTTGCAGTACAGGGGAAACGATTTTTTACTTGTACATCTCATTTGATATACATAGCTATTCATTTCTCCGCTCAACAAAACTTCTGAATTTGTCCATGTGGACTTGCTTTTAAAATCAGAAAACTAGAACCTTCTTTAAATTTGGGATGAATTTGAGAATCTTATATAAAAATATACGATTTGTGTTTCTCTAAAGATCCTCAAGTTTGACATACTATGTAGCTCATGAAATCAAAGAAAGACGGACATCTTTAATACCATAGAGCAGTCAAAAGGGCCTGGATTATCAAACATGTAGTATCATTAAGATTCAAACTTTATATGTAGTTTTTTTCCCCATATAAGATTGGTTCAAATTTACATGGTAAAGCGACACACTGCGATAAATCAAAGAAAATTCACCCCATGAACTAATAATAAAATAAAAGATAAAGATAGATACAGGAGTACTGGTATGTTACAAACTGATCTAATACGTCCAAAGTACTCAAATATAACAAGATCTCAGTAACCAAATCGGTCAGGGAAATGTAACATCATAGTAAAGTCCATCTACCAAGAAACTGGACAGGAGATCTGAGTTTATTAACCAACAATGAAAAATTCAGCTCCATTTATAAGTATCCGCAATAATCTTTTCTTACCGTACTGGCTGCTGGTTGTAATGGCTTTTCTCTTTCTTCTTCGCAGCTGCGAGTCTTGCACTCCTTGCTGCAGCCTCAGCAGAAGCAGCTCTCGCAGCAGCATCCACATCTTTAGAGGATTTCTTTTTCTTGGAAGATGCCACCCTTTTGAGCCGCTCTTTCAAATCAACTCCAGATGCATCTTCCTCCACTTCTTCAGCTGCAGCGTGTTTTTCTTGTCCATTAGGAAAATCCGAAACATCGGGCTGGGGTTGATCCTGAGGTTCCTTCAGCTCTTTTGCAGCCTTATCCTTCTTTTTCTTCTTCTTTGCGCTTTTTGATTCAGCAGGGGCATTCTCTGCACCTTCATTCAACTGTCCGTCCTTCTTTTCCATGGTGGGATCTGCATATATGTATTAAATAAGAGAAATTCAGCTTGAGGTCCACAGTGTGACAGGGGTATTTAGTTGTTTAAAAGAATCCAGGAAATGTAGTCACCAGCTAGCTCATCTTCAGCTTTCTCTTTCTGGTTAATTCCAAAATCAGCCAATAGAGCATCCAGCTCGGCAAGCTCCTTTTTCTTCATCTCCTTCTTGGAAAGCTGCCTCTCTGCCTCTTTAGGTGCTGGAGAAAGTTCAACAGGCTTTTTGGCCGTTGGCTCAGGCTGTGCTAGCACCTCTGCTTCATTTTCAGGCTCCACTTCATTTTCAGGCTCATCTTCCAAATCATCATCACCTTCAACAAGAAGTTCATCTTCACTTTCGCTTTCCTAAAATTTGATTGAAAAACGCGGCTAGTTACAAATACAATTCATGCATTAAAACCAACATATAATTAACGATTCAAATATTTTGCAAACATCGACGATTCCAGACGATAAGGATTTTTGCTGAATGCTATTTTGATATTTCTTAATGCAAGAAGCATAAAAGAATTGTTACAGTTTCAGTAGAAAGTCACAGTGATGGTTAAAAATAAGTTCTCAATCGGTGTTTCGTAGGCAATCAAAAGTCATAATTAAAGAAGTGGAAGTCTTAACACAAGTCACAAAACCAATAAAAGACTTGGGAAAAGAAGAGCACTATAGGATATGGATTTGATAGGAAATTGAGAAAATTTCATGTTTGATTTCTTAACATTGATAGGGAATCAGCTATCATTATTGTAGCATTCAATAAATATATTTTCTAAGAAGACAGCAAGGGGTCAAAGTTCGTCCATTCAACAAAGTGTTTTCTAAGAAGACAGCAAGGGGTTAAAGTTCGTCCATTCAACAAAGTGATGTATCAAGCATTTTATTCCCAGACAATGCAGGATCCTTATTTTAAATTAACAAAATAACAATTAATATAATTATTGAGAACTGCACAACTCAAGGGAAAGGGCCAAGAGTACATACCACTCATACCGGATAAATATTTGTCTCTTCTGACATTATCAATTCATTAACATCATCATTACACTGTATTAGCTCACATCAGAATTGTCTTGACAGAGAATCACAATCACTAACAATACACATTGATGAATTTCCTATTTGTTTGATAAAAGAACACAAAACAAGTGGCAAACGATCTTGTAATGACATCATCCAATTTGGACAAATAACAATATATTAAAATATATAATCAAGAAATTTCTGGTAACAGAAACATTAAACCCGGAAAAAGGGCAAACAAGAGCAACATGACAACTCACTAAAGCCAATTCTACTATCCCGTGCTATCACTGACTCAAGCAAATCATATGCTTGTACGAGGAATAACAAATGCTAGAGATTCATTCATAAAAAAACCTCCCAAGAATATAAAATCAAGATATAGCAAGCGTTAATGTTGTTATAAGCCAAAAATGGTTAAATGCAAAGAACAAATGCATAATTTCAGCGGTATGACATTCAAAAAGAATTAACCACATTCGAACATGAAGACAAACATGAAAAACAAACACATAAATTCACCCACATAATTGCACAAACAAAACCAATTCCGTACTACACAAAAATCCTTGATTCCTATACCTCCAGAGGATCAAGTTGCTGCATTTCTTCAGCTTTATTCGGACCAGAACCAGCCCATATCGCCTGAGGAGGAGCAGTGGTCGCGTAGTAATCGTCATCATCCTCATCATCCACATCAGCCCACGACTTCACTGTCAATGGTGTCGGAGCCCAGTACACTTGTGTCTTGTCCTCGGAATCCTTCGATATTCCAGACGCAGATTTTGCAACACCCTTAGAAGAACTCTTATCTTTCTCAGATTTCTTCTTCTTCCTCAAACTATCAAGTGCAGCAAAAACATTGGTGTTGCTCGCTGTCAACGATCCCTCGCTTCTCCTGTTTCCACCTCCTGCCATTTTCGCCGTAGCTTTTCTCAAAGATATAAAAAAACCTAAAGAAACAAGGGGGTAAAATTAGAATTCAGGCAAAGCTCAGACGTAGTAACTCCCGATGGTATCAAGAACTTGATTCGTGAATCAAATATTACAGATGCTTAACACAGTTCAAAAGTGACTAGAAAAACAAACAAATAAACAACTGATATGCAAAACTGAATTTTCAAAATTAATCTAAAAATAGATAAGCATTTTCCAAACTCCAAAAGACAGAACTTGTGTGAATTAAACACCTGAAATCCGATTTCGTGATGATATCAGTATAAAACTCCTAATCACAATCTTTCGATGGATTCGGAATTCCAGGAATTAGGGTTAACTGAAGATTAGGGTTTCGGAGAGGGAGAAGAGACGAGGCCTGGATATGTAAATCAAAAAGAGCAACTGTGTTGATTTTGTGTGTGTGAAAAGGCGTAATAGATAGATACAGTGAAAGGTGTGTGTGTATAGGCGGAGAAATAAGGGTTTCTTTGGTGAATAGAGAAATGGAGACGCTGGAAACGGAGGCAGAGATTTGCAGAGCAGGAGAGGCTCAATTATATCCGCAGCTCGTTCACCAAACAGCCCTTCGGAATTTTCGTATTTGTTATTTAAACCCCTAAACTATTAAATTTATGCTATTTGCCACACTTAGATAGAAACTTTTTTTTATAAAAAAAAAAACATTATTAATAGTGTTAGTAAATTTATATTACAAATTTTATTTTTCATTATGAAGATAATCGATATAATATACAAACTCGCAGCATCATGTAATAATTTATATATTTGTTTTTTTTTCTTCCCTGTAATAACTTTTTTTCATCTTAGATAAATTCAAATAGAGAGAAATTATAGAACCATGATTAATAACTCCGCTCATGGTTCGGTCCGTGATGGTTGTCTTGGTGATCGCAAGTGGTGTAGAGTGTCTTTCTCCGTGTGAAAAAAAATGCAGCGGCTGCTGAGGCACAAGGATAATACTTTTTCATATTTTTTATTATTATTAATTTGATTTTTAGTCAATTAAAATTATAAATTAACGAGTATATCAGAATTAATAAATGAAAAGACACATTTATCTCTATCATCTATATTTTAAATAATAATAATAATATATGTTTATTTAAGGGTAAATTGTGTATCAGTACACTTTGAAAATGAAGTTGGGTTCTAGTACCTGGAGAGAGAAAATTTATTTTAAAATGCCAAAAATACCCTTCTGCCTTATTTGATTTAATTGATCCCGCGCTTTCGAAAATGGTATCAGAGCTAAAGGTTGATTTATTTCAAACACAAATTTTATTATTACTAGTAACTAATTGTATGAGAAGGAGAATATCGAAAAAATTATGGATCTGAACTTCGGTTCAAGGAAAATAATTTACAAGGAATATTCCAATATTTTGGAATATAAACAAGTACATCTAACTATTGTTAGATATCAGAACCAGAAAGGGAATCTTCAGTACCCTCAGGTAAAATCTCAGGTAAAGTTATGATACAGAATAATAAGTTTCTGGAAATAACACCAGATTCCTCTAAGCTTTCGTCAGATCTTAGAGAAATCCAAAAAACGGTACAAAGCTATGGCACTTTGCTATATTATGTACCTCAACGAGTTGAGAAAATCCTAGAAAAACAAGAAGAAATTCTTGTAACCTTAAAGGATATTCAAACAAGAATTCAGAAACTGGAACAACAACCAAGTTCCAGTAGAAGAACTTCAGGAGGTTGGTTACCACCATCTTTTTGGTACTGAACCTTTGTTACATCAACAAGGAAATGGCCAGAGTGGTGTCAAAACCTTTGACTGAAGAAGAAAAAATGATCAATCTAATCAAGTCTGTCTCAGAAAAGAAATTTATCTGATGACAACTTTAGAAAGGATTGGTTTAGAGGATCTACAAGAGCTTGCGGAATCTTTCGCAAATCTCAAAGTAGTAGATCTAAAGATGAACACAGCAGTAGGTGAAACACCACCTGCTATAACCTGGTCATCTTCCCAGGAACCACCCAGGGAAAGTGTGGGATCTCAGAATGTAAACATGAGAGAAGCTCAATCTGATTTCCATACTGGTGGAGGATCACATCCAGCAGGGACAAGGGCAACGAGAAGCTCAAATTCCTTTGCACCAAACACCCTATGGGAAAACTGTTTTGGATCCTATACATCCTTACGGGGTTATGCTTAACCTTGATGTATTAGACTTCAAAAACAGGGAAGATCTCATAGATGATTGGACATCTGCTATGAGAATTGCAGCAGGAACACTCGATCTCAACAAAGAAGGACTTCATTAAACTTTTGGAAATGAGTCTTATGGGATCAGTGAAAATTGCTTGGGATATGACTTCATTAGACATGAAAGAGTCAGTTCTAGCTGGTGAATCTCTTAGTGAGATCGCTGGAAAAATGGCTACCCTATTTAAAGCACATTTTATAGGGGTAGACTATTTCAGCAGTCAAGATACAGAGAAGAAGAAGAAATATACTCAAGCTCTGTATAGTCCTGAATTACATGATATATGTTTGGTGGATGAATACATTATGTTATTCACTAAATATAGATGGAATTCAGGAGTCGAAGAAGATATAGCTATGCAGCTTTTCTTCGCAAAAATGCCAAGCCCCTGGAGAGAAATGCTCATAAGGGAATATGTACCTGGAAATCCAGATACACTGGCACGAAGAGCCTCTTTCCTTAAAGGAAAATTGGCAGAATGGTGTCACCTGGCAGCATTACAAAAGAATTACAAACGATTAAGGGGTATCAACAAAAGAACTCCTTTGTGTTGTAAAGAAAATGATCTTCCAACAATTATTGGAAGTAAACCACAAAAGCATAAGAGGAAAAGTTTTAGGACTCATCCTTATGCCCGAAGTGGAAGAAGTTCTTGGAAACCAAGAACTGTTTGGTCTAGACAGAAAGCCAGATCTTATAAATCTGGACAAAGAAGCGTACCATCAAGAAGTAGGATATCATCCCAAGCATCGAGTACATCTCGAAGCACAGGAAGAACACCTACAAAGAAAACTTTCAGAAGAGCTCATACTCGAGCCAATGAAAGTTTCAAGGATTGCAATTGCTGGACATGTGGAGCAAGAGGACATATCTCGACCAACTGTCCAGAAAATGAAAAAAGAGGTATTAAACGCTTTGATCCTACCCCGGATATTGAAGAAGCAGTTTATTATCAAGATCTTATTCAAGTATACCGATTTGAGGATATCGCCTCAGATGAAAGTTTATATGAAGAAGAAGAAGTTTTAAGTCAGGAAGAATCTGATGGAACAGAATCGGAATCTGACTGAAGACGAGGTGTTTCGACACGAAACACACGAAGATCTGTCTGGGTTTTTCAGCCAGACTACAATATCTCATAACATGGTTCAAAGAATCATGAGAGAAAATCCGAGTCTACAGAGATATCAAGGTTTCTCTGCAGGACAAGTAGAAAAGTTCTTAGGAAGCCTTGGCCTAAGAAACAGAAAGCATCATCTAATCTATAAAGTTTTTAGAAGGGAAATGGCAATCCCGATGGAACTTACAGGAAATAAAATGGAGATGCAGTTAATTCCTTCCGAAGAAATCAAGGAGGAATTACAAAAACTCAAGATAGAAGTAGCAAGGACTATGTCCTGGATTCATATCGGAGCAATCCAAATTATGATAAAGGCTACTTTCAAAGAAGGGATAGATTCACCAATTGATATTGCTATAAGCGATAAAAGAATGGGGAATCTACAAGATTCAGTACTGGGAACAATCTCAGGAAATCTCTGTGCGGGAAAAATTGTAGGAGTAATCTATCCAAGGATAGCCTACAACCTGGCCGATCGAGATTTCAGCCGAGCCTTGACATTGCATCAGAACTTCAAGGAAAAAAGGCTGATGAAAGAAGGTAATAGGCCATATTCTATTACCTACCAAATTTCATATGCTCTATCTAATACACATCATTCTGAATTGTTTATTAGAAATGAGTTTATTGAAATCCCTGAAATATTTGGAAAAGTTGCTCAGGCAGTTTATCCAGAACGAGTAGAGTTTCCATTAATACAGGAAACAGATATCCAAATACAAGACAAACCGATTCTATAAAAGAATCAAAGTCTTAGATTGGAATCAAGAAGGCTATCTTTTCAGGGAGATAGAATAACAAATTACAGGTGGGGAAAAACGCCTGTCATAGAAACCCAACAGGAGCCAAAAAGTTTTTCTACAATAGGAAAACTTAGATGCCCAGAAGGTTGGAAGGAAGTAGAAATAGTATTTGATATTACAAAACAAATGAATCAATTTCCTTGTAATTCAATATACTATTTGGAACAACCTACGATAGGAACTTACCAAGGACTGATTAATATCGGAGAATTGGAAGTCCATATCCAAGGGATTCCAGGTAAAGAATCAGATCAACTGATTCTTGGACTAGAGTTTCTCGAGGAACACAAACCTTGGAAACGTCTAGAGTATGGAATGGAGTTTATGGCAGAGGATAAGATGTGGAAAGTCCAATGATCACAAGTCCATTCTCCATATACATTCCAGTAGAAATGTTATATGAACAATATAAGGCAGAATATTTTGCTGCTTATATTGATTCAGGGGCTGGAATCTGCACAGCAAAACGAAGAGTTTTTCCAAACAATTTGGAAGAAGAACTACCAAAGATTGCTGGAAGAGATTTTTCCAGAAGAATCTTAATCTTATGTAAAGGGATTAAGATGACTGAAATCATGATTGGCGGTTCTGGACAAACACCTTGGTACAAGGTAAAGACACCACCAATTTATTTTTATGATACAGGAGCTGACATATTGTTAGGAAATAATTTCCTACAAATGTTCAAGTCCTATACACAAGAAAATGAGACTAGAAGATTAGTGTTCACAACACTATGTGCTCACAAAATCATAGTCCAGAGACTACGAGAGGCATTTTACAGAAAATTGCCGATCCAGTTTCGCAGCAAGCGTGGTGATTCAGGACAACTGCTGAACCCAAAAATGAAGGATTCTAGACGATTTGGAGAAACAATGCTCCAATTAAGAGCAGATCAAGTACTCCAACCAGAAGATATAGAATGCCTTAAGATAACTCTACAAACAAATGAAGTAGAGTTCGAATCTAAGGTATCATTGGAAGATGTCAAGAAAAGGATCAAAGAAAATTATAATGAAGATGCCTTGGCATGGTGGGACAGAAATCAACTCAGAGCTTGCCTTAAGATCAAGGAAGGCAAAGAGTATGAATTTGTCCGTTGCAAACCCATCCAAATGAACATCATTGATCAAAGGGATATGCAGATAATAATCAATGAACATTTGGACCTTGGTTTAATCAAAGCAGGTATGTCACCATATAGCAGTCCAGATTTTCTGGTAAGAAATCATGGTGAAATAAAACGAGGTAAACCCAGATTAGTTATTAATTATCAAGAAATTAATAAGATTCTGGAGTTTGATGGGTATTTTATACCAAGCAGAGAACATCTAATTAGTTGCATACGCAATGCCAAGATATTCTCTAAATTTGATTGCAAGTCTGGATTCTATCAGATTCGGATGCAGGAAGAAAGCAAGAAATTCACAGCTTTCTCCACACCGCAAGGACATTATATATGGGAGGTATTACCAATGGGATTGGCTAATTCACCGCAGATATTTCAAAGAAAAATGGATAATCTTTTTAAAGATTATTTTAAGTTTATGTTTGTTTACATTGATGATGTTTTGATAGCATCTAGAGATATGAATGAACATGTTAAACATTTGGAGATTTTCTCTAATATTTGCAAGAAAGAAGGACTAGTTTTATCTGAAAAGAAAGCAGTCATTGCTACAAGGAAGATTGAATTCCTTTGAATTGAAATCGATGAGTCAGGAATAATTCTGCAAGACCACATAGTCGAAAAGGTGCAGAATTTTCCAGAAAGTCTCAAAGACAAGAAACAACTTCAAAGTTTCTTAGGAGTTGTTAATTTTGCTGGGATGTTTATCAAAAACCTAGCAAAACACAGGAAGATGTTCAGTCCATTGTTGAAAAAAGATGCTAGATTTATATGGACAGACGAACACACAAAAGGACTTATCCATTTAAAGGAGGTTTGCAAGAATCTTCCGAAAATGGCTATTCCTCAAGATGAAGATGATCTGGTGTTATATACTGATGCCAGTGATTATTGGTGAGCAGCAGTTCTTACTAAGCTCACCCCTAGATAGAGAACAACCATGCAGATATTGTAGTGGGTTATTCTCAGATGCAGAAGCCATAAGATGACATATCAACGAAAAGGAATTTTATGCAGTAAAGAGGGCTTTTGAAAAATGGTCCATTATTTCTACTTGCAAAGAAATTCACTTTGAAAGTTGATAACACTCAAGTTAAAGCTTTTTTAAGGAATAGAATTGAGACTCAACCTGAGAAGGCTAGATTATTACGATGGAAAGCACTATGTCAGAATTATATTTTTGATATTGTGATAATTAAATCTCATGAAAATATTCTTGCAGATTTTTTAACAAGAGATGGACAGCATTGACATCGATGCTATTATCAAGATGCAGATGACATTTAAGGGAACACCTTGAAATACTTCAAAACGAGTTCAACAGGTTGGTCTTAAACGCAAAAGTTGCGGGAAGACTACAACAAGCAGATAAGAGAGTTGTCTCTGATCGCATTACAAGATGTTTACAGGCATATACTTAGTTATGGTCTGTAACACAAAGGCCTATCCTCCAGGGCATTGAGAAGCCATTGGTTTCCCAAATGGAGAGTTTTCGAGTACAAGGACTCTATACATGTAGCGGGGGATTCAAATATCCCTTGCACAAGTGTTAAGTCGGGATCATCACCAGATGAGTCGGCTGAAACAAAAATTGAGACTCCTGATCCTTATCTTGAGTCATCAAGTCAACCCTTCATCTCGGGGATTGAAGAGGGAGAGATCAACCTTAGGCCTCGTATTGACAAAGGCAAATCTAAGGTTGGTATTAACGAATCAACAATTTCTCCATTTCAGGTCTATCAGCAGAATTGAGAGAAATTAAAAACAAGAATTGGCATTAACCCAGCTACCAATAGGGTTGATGTTTCAGGAAAATATCCAAGGGTATGGATGAAACAAAATTCATATCCAAAGGAGGTTAAAACATGGTATGAATTCGGGGCTCTTGCCTCAGTTTATACTACGTCACCCAGCTTTCCGGAAATCTCAGGTCTACCAAAGTGGATCCAGGAAGCTGTTCACGAAACGTGGGCGAATAATGATTATTTGTCCAGAGGAGATGTTTTGGAGCTATACTTTTTCAGTGCAGCATCAGAACCAGCAGGAAAGGGTTCTCATGAAGCCTTTCATTTTATCAAGCTAAGGAGGCCGGATACAAATGTCCAAAAATTTATCAAGGATCCTCCCACAGAAGAAACACCCATGGTCGCTTCAATTACAGAAGATGATATTTCTACCAGAAGAGCTTGGGGTTTTTTGGTCTGTCTCACTGAGATGGACAAAGTCAAATTTCCGTTCAAATTTTATAATCATTCAGTGAACGGATCATTCCTGTTAAATACCATGACAGGAAAAACAACAAGTTTTGCAGAAGATTTATTCGAGAAAAAGAGAAATCTTTTGTGGAACAGCAAGTTGCCGGCCAGTAAAGAAACTCGTCGGAAATTCTGTAACATGGCACATGTAGGAAGATGGTCTGAAAACATCTGTCCAGAATGCCAAAACCAGAAGGAACCGAAATTCGGTAAAGGATTCAAGCCGAGATCTGATCGGAAACACTTTACCGATACAAGTACAAGAGAGGATGGACCACATTCACGTTTTCCTCGAGGAAACCGAAAGCCAAAGATTCCTCGACAAAGTTAAAAGGAACATGTGAGCATCCCACCAAGAAAAGAAGGACCACCATTTGAAAAAGCATGTGAGTGGAATTCAAGGACCACCAATAATCAGTGGATAAGGACAAAAGACAATAGATTCCTTATCTTTAAAGATAAAGGAAATCTAATAAAAAGACGAGAAACTGGACCCAAATAAATCTATAAATAAGACCAAATGGGAACCAGTAACTCACACCAGACTTAAACCAAACTTGGAAACAAAATGTATTTTGCATATCTCAGAGTTTCTAGGAAAAAAGATTAAGGGAACAAGAAAAGAGCTGAAAAATTTCAAAGAATTTCAAAAGAAGCTCGAAGAAACAGGAAAAGAAATACAAGCTGATCTGATCCAGGTGCATATAAACTATTTATGCAGACAGATAAAATTGCAAGAAATGACTGTTTCTAGATTAATAATCTAGAAGAAGACAAATCAAGAAAGATGGAGGGACCATCTTAAAAGGACCACTCAACCACTACATGGTCCATATGCAAGCTGTAAAGGCTTATCAAGATTTGAGTCCGAGTTTCAAATCCGAAGAAAGCCTTCTATAAATAAAGAAGCAGAAGGAAGATGAAGGCATCGATCAACCTCTTCATTTTTCTTCAAAATCCTTTGTAATTTTTTCAAGTTCATGTATGTAGTAAGTTCAGCTACTGTGAGTAGATAAACAAGTTTCTCCTCCTCTACAGGAGGTTACTATGTATTAATAAAGGATTGATGTTTGAATAAAAGAGATCTTTGCTCTCAGCCCCTCTCATGTATTATTTTCAAATTTTATTTTATACTGTACACTCTAAGGTAGGAAACGAATTAGAGTTGTGCCAAGTGCTGCTGAAGGAATCTACGTCAGTAA
The DNA here is from genome assembly GCF_022965805.1 of Primulina eburnea. Taxonomy (NCBI): domain Eukaryota; kingdom Viridiplantae; phylum Streptophyta; class Magnoliopsida; order Lamiales; family Gesneriaceae; genus Primulina; species Primulina eburnea. Next base: position 53,364 of record NW_027331511.1, read on the forward strand.
CCATCGGTTGCGATCGCGTGGTTGGACTGTGAGGAGCAGTTCGTAAAATACGGTGGATATTACCCGGTGGCACTCCGATCAAAAAGGTATAAGATTTAATTTATTTTACGGAAGCATGATGGGCCATTAATTGAAAAAGAAAATCAATTATTTAAAATAAAGGCTTGAGGGGTATTTGGGGAATGAGGTATTGTAATGACCCGAATTCTTATTTGAATGAAATATAATTAAGAGATAATTAATGAGTTGTTAATTTAAGTATTATTAAGGATTAATAATTCGGGATCAAGTGTTGGTATCCACCGATTTTAAATGGATAACCGACCTACTTCGGATTACATTATCTCGAGAAATCCAACTAGACCAATGAGATTCCGACACGTGGCAGATAAGATTGGTTCGGATTTTTCTGAAATAGTCCGGATGCAGCCTATAAATGGAAGCCGATTCTTTTGTTTCCTTCACCGCATTCTTCAGAGAAAGTGTTAGTTTTACCATAGTTTCTAGTCAGTTTCTAGGGCTCTTTGGTGTCGGGAAGTTTCGGAGCTAGTGTCGACTCGAGGAGGGTCGGTGAACTGAGATCGAGACATCATCAGCGGGCTGACGACGGACGCAGGTATAATCCTAAATCCTTAGATAGTGATTTAAGGATCATAGGGAGATCTTTGTAGCATGTTTGATCTGATTTGTTAGTGATTTCATTATGTTGGTATTGTCTAGGTTCAGAGCTTTCTGTCAGATTGTTTTAGTGAGGTACGTGATGTACTGACTGAGATATCCAAGCGTAGTATACACACTTATATGCTGCATATTTATCTGTTGCATGATACATGTTTTACTGCTTTGGCATATTATGCATGACATATCATGTTGAGCCTGATATCTTTTGAGATATACCTCGTTTGTTGGGGCCGCTCAGCCCTATTCTGTATTGTGGACGATGGGGCATCGAGAGCTACAGTGTCCGACGGGACCCGCGGGCTCTGATGACCTGGACATTGCAGGTCCACGTCTTGATGATGAGTGTGGGAGCCAAAACATGCCTAGGGCAGATCAGAGACTACACACTCAGGCGCCTCTAGACTGAGCATGAGATTCTTGACTTGATCCTTGATATCCGAGCATATTGCATTTTGCATGCATCATATCAGTTTGTATACTCGTACATTCTCGTATTGGACGATTGTCGCTCACGTCCTTGTTTTCATCTTGGGCACCCCATTCCACGGGGCAGGTCTTAGGTTGGACGGTTCGGACGACCAGGGCAGTGGCTAGAGCAGTTGGGTTTTCGGTGGTGATCCAGTGGAGGTTTTCTGTGGTTTGAGGTATCAAAACCAAATTTGATAAAAATTGGGTACTGAATCCCAAGTTACCCTTTATTTAATAGCAGTCAAAGTTAGGTATTACGTCACTTTTTTTTTCACATCCTACCATGTTCTAATATTTACTTTGATTTTTGAAAATCACTGTGACTCACAAACTCCCTGATTTTTGCAGACTTAACTGAAAAATGGTAATAAAAACAAAGTCAATGTTATAATCAACGGTTCATTATAGTGTCGTCGAAGTGTCAATAATCTCATAGACAAATAAAACATTTTTTTTAATGATACATCATTTATATCCATAAGAGAAGTATTTATCATCTAATTATATTAATCCAGGAGAAACATCTGGTGAGTATGTGATCAATATATTTGATAACATAAACAATAAACCATGACATTATTACCTACATAAAAACAATATGTTTTGCAAGATCATTAGTTAACTGCCGCGTGTATTCTCAACATAGGTAGGTCTATGAGCATAGATGAGTATATCACAATGCGCAGAATAATGATTCTGTCCGAGCCAAATATGTTTCCATGGACACAAGCATTCACAATTCTATGTATGCGTGGAGCTAGACCGATGCAAAAAACATTACATTAGATTTATCGCTCGTTTTACGATTCGACAATACATGAATATATCAGTTATTTGATCATCAAAACTCATAAGAATAATAAATCATTTGAAATTTTTAATCCCATGAGTTTTGGATATGAAATTTTAAAATATAAAATGATGTCTGAATATCAAGATGATAATTATGGTCCCATAAATTAGTACACTATTTTCGTAAATTTCAAGATGCAGCAGTACTTGAAGTTGCTGTTAACTTGGGCTAAAGGAATGAGGAGAGACGTTACATCTCTCAATTTTAAGGAGCATTTTCTCATGACCTACTTTTCTTGAACAAACCATTCCAACTTTCTTTTATGGCATCACAATCTCAATATGCATAATTATACATACAATCATCGTCAAATTAATTAAATCGTTTAGACTCCAATATATATATATATATATATATATATATATATATATATATATATATATATTCAACACGTGCCATTTGATATGATTAATAAATTACTTGCATATAAAAGAAAATCAGTCCACGTGGTTAAAATAGTTGCCAATTTGGTCCAAGAATAGACAACAGTGCATGATTCAGAATGTAATGATAATATTAATAATAATAATAATTTATGCCATTTTTTAGCATTATAATGGAATAATTATATTTTATGTTTTAATGTATGGCACTCATTTGAAATACGCCATATTTAATAAATACATTTTGGATTAAATTTTTAGCTAATATAGAAGCTTGGCTAGTTCCAAATTTTTTATTCTTTTTGAAAAATTATAAATTAAAATATAAAAAGAAAAATTCATTTAACCCTTTTTTTTAAAAAATAATCTTCATAATCATTACCTGGAATAATCTAATAATCGAACAATTTCGTACGATGAATCAGATCTGGCCGTACACGTGCACGGCTAATGTTCAATCGAGACCGTCTGTTGCAACTAAAGCACTCGATTTTTATTTCTTGCGGTAAAACTCCAGCTAGCGACACCCAATCGAGACCGTCAGATAAAATATCCAACGCTTACAAAATAATCCAGGTGGCCCAGTTATTTTTCCTTTAAAATTAACATTTTTCCGACTTGAAATTCTTGTTAATCCTTGCCTTCACGGAAATTAAGAATAAAAAAGCAAACCCTAGAAATTTTCTCTCTCTAAGAGAAAAGAAACAAATCAAAATCAAAATATAATCAGTAAAATTCAATATTAGGGGATTGAAATCAAAACTGAATTTCTCGCATCCTTTTCCCCAAATTTAACTCAAATCTGAACAGCACCAATGCTCGATCTCCACTCCACCGCTTGGCGTTTACCGCAATTCCAATCACAGGTAGTATTTATTTGGTAGATAAACAGAAACATTCATGCATGTCTAATTTATGTGTTTGCACGTTTTTTTTTAAAGTGATTCATATTGGCTTTTTTTATTTGATCGACTTTTTATTAAAGTTAGTAGTTGTTGGCATGATTGCTGATAATTTCGTGCGCTTTTTTGATTATTGATTGTTGTTTTTTTAATGTGGACTTGTGTTGGCAGATCTGAATGGGAAATGAAAATAAGGTTGACCGTGTTGGGGCGATTGGGGTAAGGAATTTTTGATGGAAAATAGTGTAAAGAAGGCTGGTGGTGTTGATAGTCCTGATAGAAAATCTTTGGATCTGAAGAGCCTTTACAGCTCTAGGGTTTCTGATGTTGGAGTGAGTAAGAAAGTTTCGGAAGGAAATGATCAGGGGTATGTTAAAAAGAAGAAGAGGAAGAGTGGAAAGGGAGCTTCTTTTAGTTGTATAGAGTTGGATGCTAAGAAAAGTAGGAAGGATGGTGCGAATGACGTGAAATCTGAGCCAGATTTTAGCCATGAATCGAGTGGTGGGAGTAAACTGTTGCATGGCGTTACGTTTGCTCTGGGTAAAAATGGAAATGCTTTTAATATCCCCAAACGACCACGTGGTTTGGTGAGGCGGAAAAAGTTGAGAAGCGGTCAAGTTTCTGAACCGTTGGATCTTTCCAATTCCGACGATTGTGTGAAAGTATTTAATGCCAATGCTAATAATTCACCTGGTCCTAATGACCAATTAGGTAGGTCAGATTCTGTTTTTGCCGTTAATGATGGTAGCTCGAACACAAAATCTGGCATTGACACCTGTCGTTCAAAATTGAAACCCAAGAAGAAGGTGGATTGTAAATCAGTGGCCACTGTCGGTGGTTCACGTTCGAAATTAAAGCAGAAGTCAGTTACTGAAAAAGTTAAGAAAGGCAGGAAAGATAGGTCCAGTTCAGTTGTGCACACTGAGGATGAAGTTAATCCAGCAGTGGACAACGGCGACACACCTTCTAAAAAGCAGCGACACAACAGTAGGAAAAAAAAAGATTCGATAACTGGTAGAGATGGTGGTAAAGCCTTAATAATAAAGTCCGAACCTTCAGTGGGTAGTTCGAAATCAGATAGTCAGTTTGTTTCTTTCCAAGATGATGACGATGATGAGGAGAACCTTGAACAAAATGCAGCAAGGATGCTCTCATCTAGATTTGATCCTAGCTGTACGGGTTTCCCATCAAAAAAAGAATCTTCTGTTTCACGGACGGCTGATGGATTCCCTTTTCCCGTTTCACCTGGTCAGGATTCATTTAGTCTGCAGGATAACTCAGTTGGTGCTATGGAGTCTGCATCAGTTGATGGTAAGAGTAGAGCTCTTAGACCAAGAAGCGAAGATAAAGGCAAGGGAATGCCCAGGAAACGGCGCCATTTTTATGACATTATTCCCAATAGCCTGGATGCATGTTGGTTTATAAACCGAAGAATTAAAGTCTTTTGGCCATTGGATGAAAGTTGGTATTACGGCCTTGTCAATGATTATCACCCAGAATGTAAGCTTCATCACATAAAGTATGATGATCGGGATGAGGAATGGGTTGACCTTCACGAAGAGAAATTCAAAGTTCTGCTTCTTCCCAGCGATGTTCCTGGGAAACAAAAGCCAAGGAAAAATTCTGAAGGCAATAAAAATGTGCACAAAGGAAAAAGTGTTCCCCCATTAAATGATGACAGCAGCATGGAAAAAAATCTTGATTCGGAGCCCATTTCATCATGGCTTGCTCGTTCTTTACCTAAATCTTTGAAAAGGCAGAAGACTTCACAAGTTCATCTGCCTCTGGGCTCTCCATTTTCATCCGAGAAAACTGATGAATCAAATAGCAAACTTGCTGATTCAAAGGGAGTTGATGAAGGGCTAGAATGTGAGTCTGTATCCGCTGATAAAACACTTGGTGCTGGAAGTTTTAATCAGTCACAGATGAACGGGGGCTCTTCATTATCATGCGAGAAAACTGACTTGAATAGTAAACTTTCTGGTTCAAAAATATCCAGAAATGAGCCAGATTGCATGTCTACTTCGACGGATAAAATACCTGTTCATGGAAGGCTTGGTCAGTGTCTGACGGGAGCTACCAGCAGCTCTCAAAATGTAGTTTATGTGAGGCGGAAATACGACATGCGATGTAAAAGAGGTAGTTCTTTGTCTACAGCTGCCAAATCAGATGGTTGTTCCTTAGGGACTATCACCGTTGACCCTGTTCTGGTTACTTTGCCAGTTGTTGAAAAGGAATCTTGTACTGAATATGTGGACTCGGACAGGAAAGTGAGACTGGTTGAGGCCCATGGTGAGTTGGGAATTGATGTTGTGCCAGAGATGCTTCAAGAAATTAGAGTCCGGATATGCCTACCTTTGTTACCTTTTCTGCGTACACTTGGAACACAATTTATTTGGCTGCTTCATAACATAGTGATGCTTCATTATGGATCGGTGGTGGCTGCCTCTCCTGCTGTTGTTCTGGAGATGCTTTTCGTTGATAGTAATCTCGGGTTAAGGTTTCTGTTATTTGAAGGTTGCCTGAAGCAGGCTTTAGCCTTTGTCTTTTCGATCCTCATTGCGTGTGGTGAACAGGATGAACAATGGAATGGTGATATGCTATTACCAGTGGCGTCAGTGAGGTTCAAACTTTTTAGCGTTCAAGATGTAAACAAGAAGCACACCCTTGCGTCTTATAGCTTCTCTGGACTGCAACTTTCGAAGTGGCTTTACTTAGATTCCAAGCTTATGCAGCATTGTCGTCTTGTTAAGCAACTACCAGTCTCAGAATGCTTACATGATGACATTAAGCAACTTGAATGTGTGGATTTTGAGCAGTGCAAGCCTCGTTTGGGTTTAGAGATCTCGTCATTAGAGGTATACCATATCAATACATTTGCAATTAATGGTATCATATCGATTGCACCATTTTGCTGTTTTTATTTCTGTTTTTACATGACACTCCTTACTATTTCCTTTTTCAGGTAAATTAATCCATTCATTTTGTTTTTGGGATGTCTGTTGATAATCTCTTGTTTCCTGAATTGTGATGCAATTCCTAAAATCATTTTCTAATTTTTTTTTTATCAATACCTCCACTAAATCGAGCCTTCCCATTTATTTGTGGATGGTGGGAGAATTTAGTTATTCACATGCATTTTTCAGGTCCATGTGATTATATTTCTCTCTCATTCATTTTCTTCTGTGTTTGTTTTTTTATGATGGTTAGGTGGAGGAGTTTACGCCCATTAATGTTGAAGATGTAACTAGAGAAGACAAATTGCAGACACTGGAGACAGAAGCTCCTGTTTTATGGGGTTTGTCAAGTTGTGAGAAAGATTTAGGAACAGGTGCTTTGGGGAGAAACGTTGTTGAGAAAGTCTACTCTTCTGAGAATCATCAGAAGGTCCCTTCTCCATCTACTTCCATTATATCTTCTGCCTCCGATTCTAGGTTTGATAACAGATCAGCTGGCGTTTTGGTAAACATTCCGTGTTTCGATCAAGCGGACATGACTTCCAGACAGAACTCTGGCGTGGTTTGTAATGTACATGATAGCTCTGTTCTCAGCCCGAACCCTATGGGTTCCATGCATTCATGTAAACATGGTAGAAGTAGCTCAATTTCTTCTCCTCTTGGAGTTATCTCTTCCTCGTGGCCTGATGGGAAGACGAACTTCATTCACAATGGGTTCAGTAATGGACCAAAGAGGCCACGCACTCAAGTTCAATATACATTGCCTTTTTCAGGTTATGATCTCAATTCTAAGCAAAAAATGCAAAACAATAAAGTTCTGCCTTGCAAAAGAATAAGGAGAGCTAGCCAGAAGCGGATACCTGATGATTCTAAGGGTAACCAGAAATATTTGGAGTTGCTAGGGTGTGGTGCAAATGTTTTGGTCACCCAGGGAGACAAGGGATGGAGAGAAAGTGGAGCACATATTTTCTTAGAAGTTGCGGATCGCAATGAATGGAGACTGGCCGTCAAATTTTCTGGAATTACGAAATATTCATATAAAGTCACTCATATTTTGCAGCCTGGCTCCACTAACCGCTTCTCACATGCTATGATGTGGAGGGGGGGGAATGACTGGGTACTGGAGTTTCCTGACAGGAGCCAGTGGGCACTTTTCAAGGAGATGCACGAGGAGTGTTACAATCGGAATATTCGTGCTGCTTCAGTGAAACAAATCCCTATCCCTGGAGTGTGGTTGGTTGAGGAGAGAAATGATTGTGGAACAGAAGTCCCTTTTGTCCGGAATCATATGAAGTATTTCCGACAGGTTCAAACTGATGTTGAAATGGCGATGGACCCGTCTCGTGTTTTATATGACTTAGATAGTGAGGATGAGCAGTGGTTGGAGGCAAAAAAGAAATGTACCGACAAACATCCATGTGAAGAGATGTCTGATGAGTTTATGGAAAAAATAATGGACATGTTTGAAAAAGGTGCATATATTCAGTGCCGTGATAACTTCACAGATGCTGAAATTGAAGAGCTTGTAATGGGATTAGGTTACTTGGAAGCAGCAAAAGTTGTTTACGAATATTGGCGACAGAAAAGGGAGAGAAAAGGCATCCCTTTGATAAGGCATTTACAGGTACAAAAGCTGGTCTTTCTTCTATAAGTTCGAATTATTTTCATGTTAATATGTATTATTCCATGGGTGACTTAGTAGAACTTTTAATTCTTGCATTGTCTTCTCGTGAAAGAACATATTGAATCTCTTTTAGAAGTGAATATATGCTTTGTGCTGTTAATGCATGTTCCGTTTTTAACTCTCGGGTTCAATCCAAATTTTGGTTGAGCTCCTTACATTTTGTCATGTATGATAACGTGTGTTCATCGTCACTTGTTTGCATCTGAATCCTTCATTCCATCTAAGGAGGTGTCATTCAGTCAAACGGTTTGTAGATCTTGTTGACATTGTGTCGGACATCACAGTGCCTGGTTTAAAAACCTCATTTCCTTCAGTTTCTTTGCTTTATGTGTCAATGCACATAATACATTGGTTTTTATCAGTGTTCTAAATGACGATCGAGGCGGCCGCCAAAACATTCGACCGGCCCGCCTTTGTCTAAGGCAGTCCTATGCTATCCGATGGGCGAGCAGGCGGCCGATAATTTTAAAATCCTAGTCAACTATCAAAGTCAAATAATTTTAAAAGCAGTTAAAGTCAATCAATTTAAAAAACCTAGATATAATAAAAACACATCTCACAGTCTTTTGTATTTACTTTTGGTTTCAAGTGTCCTCCACCATCAGCTACCACCAGCCTCAAACCGTCATCAGTCGTCGCCGCCATTAGCCGTTGTTATCTTGCATTTATATATATATTTGTACTTTGTCTAGATTATATTATATTGTATGAAACTTTTTTTTATGCATAAACATTATTTAATTACATATATTACATAAAATATGATGATTATTTGTAATTATGTTTCACGATTATATATAATTATCTATAAAAAATTGCTAAAAAAAAATCAACCGCCTATACGGTAGGCGGGACCGCCCTGCCACTGCCTCTGCCTCCTACCATTTTCAACATTGATTTTCACTTATCAAGCTTCAAACTTTAACATTTATTAATTTAACTATTTTGCGTAATTATAGGTACCCAATCTAGTCCAAAGCATTTATAAAACATCTGTCACTTTAGGGTGTCAACAGCAGCATATTGAATCTGTTGGGATATCTGTTTTAGCTTCATCTTGCAATGCTGACTATTACTTGTTATTATATATATATATATCATATGAAGTTGCTGAACGTCTTTGTATTCAGCCTCCCCTTTGGGGCCAATATCAACATCAGCTGAAGGAATGGGAGCTTGGTGTTGCCAGGGGCAATGCTTCCTTCCCTGTTTCCCACCTTGAAAAACCATCCATGTTTGCTTTCTGCCTCAAGCCACGGGGCTTGGATGTCCCTAACAAGGGTTCAAAACAACGGTCTCACAGGAAATTTTCAGTTTCTGGACACCATCATACAACTTCAGGGGATCATGACAGTTTTCACAATTTTGGTAGAGTTCTCTCTCCTCTCAAAGCCATATATACCCATCATTTGTCTCATTGGTATATGTATTTGTTTCTTTTCTTATACAAGTATTATGTTTTTCTTTCTACTTTCATGACTTATTTTTTACTACTTTGTCAGGGAGGAGACTAAATGGTCAGACTTTTGGAGATGAGAAAGTGTTGTATGCAAATACTGTACATGAATATTCTGATGTTTCACCAACACTTCAGGCTTCAACTAGGTTATGGTCCCCCCGAGATGTATTTTTTTCATTGAGTACTAATGTGCCTGAGTGGAATCGCAACCAAAAGGTTTACAAGTACAATCCGACAAATCTTTCTTTAAATAACCCGCAGATGATGTCCTACAGCCAAAGGACAATAGGAAATAGAAATGGAGCTCACCAGTGGAACATGGATTTGCCTGAATTCTCCAGTCAAAAGCACATCTTTTTTGATGGAACCCATAGGCCAGGAGTGGAGCTGTTGAAGTGTTCAGATCTTTATGAGCTTCGGTTACGTGATGCATCACGTGCTGCACAACATGCACATAAATTGGCTAAGCTTAAGAGGGAAAATGCATATAGATTGTTTTCTAAAGCAGAATTCGCTATTCACAAAGCTGTGATTGCTCTAATGAATGCTGAGGCAATCAGAGCTGCCAATGAGAACTTTGATGGCGATAATTAGAATGAGCCTTGGGCTATTATTATTTGTGAAAATTACTCTCGTCAGCGGGACTCTGCAGGTGTGTGAGCTTTGAGGTTATGCAGCCTTTTCAAGTTGCATGTTTCAGTTGAGCATCGCCATGGCCTGTGCCGAATATGTGCCCGTCTCTTTTGGTTCATTGAATATATAAATGTTATTTGTGTCATGATGGCTGGGCAGTTACTAGAAAGGCGAGTATACTTGTGCCTAGCCTGATACATTTGTCTCCAGGCCACCTAATTGTCTTTATGAGCACAGTTTTGGTTCATGATGCTCCAGCTTTTATATGCGCATATTTTACCCCCTCAGTAGCAGGTTTCTTCCCGTTTCTATTCAAATGCGACTCTTATGATGCTTTTTAGAAGAAGGGGTATGTCGAATTTTGGTTGTCAATCATTGTATATAATTTCTTTTCTCCAGTTTAACCATTGAACCCTAGTTTCAGTGCTAGATAGTCCTGATAGTACATCACATTTCTTTGAATCAACTACATTTATAAACTTGAGTGTAAGGTTTGGAGCATCGAAGTTGCTTTATTAAGCAACTACATTACTCGGTACTGGAGAAAAGCTCATGGTTTGAGTATTTAGTCTGTTCGGGATTCATGATTAACAAATGGCATATGATTTTTTGCTTCAAATATTCAGTTTGTTGAATTTTCGTTTGTTTTGTTGAAAACACATCGTCTTTGTGATGTCTTGATACTGCTCCTGAGCAGAATACCAACTCTTGAACAGGTGAATTTGATGGGAGAAGTGTTTTCATCTTTTCCTAGGTGATTTCTCTAATGTTATTTTAGCTGTTTTAACAATTGGCTGTCATTCCACTTTTGATAGCGCAGAGAGTTCATGCTAGGCTTCTATTTTGCTACGTGGTTTAGTGGAACTTTTGTTTTGTATCTCAGTGGGAGCTGCATGTAAATATGGAATGTTCATCCATCTACTCGAGTTCTATGTGGTTATATTTTATTTTTTATAATATTCTAAACAGCATCTACGGAGTATATGCCTACTTTGAATTTGGAAATTTTAGAAGGTTCATGGTGTTCTTGAAAATAAATTTTAAGAGCTGTGCAACAGTGAACTTTGTGAAATCCACGGATTTATAATTATGATGTAGTGTTTAACTAATGTTATTTAAGAATTGGATTTGATAGATAAAATTAATTTTATAAATTATTTAAAAAAATTTGTTTTACTTATCGTTTTTAAATCTCTTTCTTATTAATAATTAATAGTCACGTATTATTTATACATGACATATAAAAATGTTTTATAAATATAAGAAATATAAATTTTTTATTAAATAATTTTTTTGATAATGAAAAAAAGGTTAATAAAAAAATTGAGATAAATTCGTCAAATTATGATAAATTAGGTTTTCAGTATTAAAAAATAACTGAGGATCATAAAAAAAGAAGAAAAAAATACATAATTTTTAAATATATGAATATTTTAAAATGATTTCAAAATAATTTTTTCAATCATACGAAAAAAAATGTGTGAATTAAATGTATTGGTATTTTTTCTTTTTTTATTTTTGAGAAAATGATATTTTAATTAATTTTCAAAAAAAAATTATTTTGTTAATATATCTAGAATAATATAAATTTTTTTTATCTTTTTATTTTTATTAAGATTTTAGATTTTATTTAGTAATCACATCAAATTCAACAAATACCATTTCCATTTTAAAACAATAAAATGAGAATTAATTCTAAATCTCACCAAATTCCATTTGGAAAGAGAAATAACTGAATAACCGCAAACTCCCTCCTCACCCCTGCTTCTTCCCATCCGAGGAAAAGCCATCAAAGCTCCCGCAGAAAGGGGAAAAACTTCCAATAATCATGCGAATTTGAAGAAGAATTTTCTGGTGAATTTTCCACCTTTCAGTCTATAATCCATCATTTGTTTAACTGATGCAATTATGCTTGATGGTATTTCAAGAAAACCTATAAATTTCGGTTTTGATTTATGGTTTTAATTTAGCGCAATGGAATTTATACAAATTTTAACTAGGTTTCTGTCTTATTCTCAAAGTAATTCCTTTTTTGTTGTGGGCATTTTTGTTGTTTGTAGAGGTAGTGAATGTACAGAAAAAGGTTAAACTGGAAAATACCATATGACAATTTGTATGCACGAATTATAGTGGAGTACAGCCAGTTGTATTTTTCAGTAATGTATAGGAATATGGAAAGGAGTAAGAAACCAGTAATTTTGACGGAGGGGACGACTCCAAGAACTTATATTTATAGAGAAATAATAAAAAATGAATCATTTTTTTTCTAGGTCAGGCTTTTTGAGCAAGGAATAAATGACTGAAATGATTAATCACAATCGGGAATTACGCATCAAGTAAAATCAGTGTCAATGGCAAAGTTCAGTGCAGAAGAAGTCGGTGCTCTTCAAGCTGGAGGAAATGAGGTTCTGTTTTTCTCCTGGGATGTAAATTTAGCTTCCTGATTTTGGTCCTGTAACTAACTGATCTATCATTTTACAGCGAACATGGCAAATTTATTTCAAAACATGGGATCCACAGTGTAATTTTTACTCCGAAACTTCATTGGGCGCTGTGGAATAACTAATTTTGCGGTTCTGTGATGATGGATCAAGAAATGCAACTAAAATTTTTGTTTCTTCTGAAACCATCTCTGAATTTTTGTTGGAAATTGTGAAAAGATTTGTCTGGGCAGGGAATGCGGATTCTCTCCGCAACTTAGAAGAATCCCACCACTATTTGATCAATTGTCCAACAAGAGTGTTGAGGTTCCTGAGCCTATAGTGAGTGGTTATTTTGTCTCGGATTTGCAATCGGAATTAAGGAAGGAAATCGTAGTATACGAGTCCCACTCTCCAGTTCATACCATGAGTCTAGCAAGATTATCTGATGACAAGAATAGGGATCACAGTTTCAGTTTTAAAGGGCTTGAGGATCCTTACACTGGAGAACATCCCACAGCATATTCAAGAAGCACAAATCTTCAGCCATTTTTGCCAAATCCTTCCTCGGATAATTTGCCCAAACCAGTGAAAACTCAACTATCGGTCACTATCAAGAAACTTTATGCGGACGAAGAACACAACCAGATTTTGAAGGAGTACTACCAAACATGCCATCTGGTACATTTTTACAGCCGCATCCCTCACCATACACAATATCATTTTCTTCACGAGCTGCATCTTATCCAATAAATTTGCCTCAAGGTAAAACGTCATTTTTTTCTCATCACTTCTAACATTCATTATCATCCCATATAAATGTTAATTCTTTTTTCATTCATGTAATTCCACATTTTCAGGGGCTTATTTAAGACAGCAACCAAATAACATGCCATGTATTACTAGGTAATAGTAAACTCGGGCTTCTCTAGAAGTCGGTTAAAACTTTAACTTACAAACTACATGCTGTATTTTTTTTTCGGGAGTTGATATCTGCACTCCATTTTGTGTTATCTACACTTTATGTATAAAATATGCGTCACTGCAGTAAACAAGGGATTTCTGGTGGCTCTAACGATTACTTTGCATTGGTTCCACCCAATCTATCAAGCGAACAGAGAAGAATCCCGGCAAGCTGCACCTCATACACCATCACGTAAACAAGGGATTTCTGGTGGCTCTAACGATTACTCCGACCCGAGGCTTATTTTTTAACTTTTCACTGATTGAATAGGCTGGCCCGAGCTGCTGAATACTGTAGTTAAAACATTTCTTGCCATGCAAAATGGCTGGAATTTTAAATGAAAATTGTGAGCAGCAGATTCAAATTTTATATATAACGCAGCTTCAACTTTTCTTGAATATTTAAATTCTCTCCCCGAACTGCCAATTTATTGCTATTTCAGCTTTGGGAAAGGGATCCGTGAGATAGTAAAAACAAAGCCACTTGTGACATCAGAACCTTGGTTGTCATTTGGCTTCAATGATAAAAATAAAAACATATTATTTTCATGTATAAGAAAATTCATGCTATATTAATCCTCATAATCTCTTGGCACGAATCTTGCAACATCGTGATATGAAAGATTCGAGACTTAGGAAGATCGAAAACTTTTCGTCAATCTTCTTTTTCTAATGACCTATGTAAACCATAAGTCATGAGCAAACCACGACTGCTGACGTAAAAGCTCTGTAGTGGCTAGGGCTGCAAACGAACCGAACATTATCGCGAGTTTTTCGAGCCGGCTCGATAAATATTCGATTCGTATTCGAACTTATCGAATTTGAGCCGAACTCGAACACGTTCGAACTTTTTTTCGAGCCGAACTCGAGTCCAAATTATTTTGTTCGATAGCTCGCGAATAGTTCGCGAGCCTTAATATTTTATTAATATAATATAATTATATATATATATAATTATATATATATATATATATATATATATATATATATATATACATTTCGAATATTTCGAGCATTTCGAGCTTTCAAACCTTAATATCCGAGCAATAATTCGAATAGTTCACGAATATATTCGAATATTTCGAGCCGAACTCGAACTCGAACTTCATTTCGAGCCGAGCTCGAGCCCAAATATTTGAAATTATCGAACTTCGAATCGAGCTCGAACTCGAATATACCTATTTCGAGCCGAATTCGAGCCTGACTTTTTTACTATTATTCGACTCGATTCAGTTCGTTTGCACCCCTAGTAGTGGCATATGTGGGCGTTGTTTTCTTCAGGTGAATAAAAGTTGAAGTTACTAACCAAATCTTAAATGTTCTTTTGATAAATCATCAACTGAAAACTTATTGTTATTTAAGTTGTGTATATAAATCACAAAACACTGCAAACTATTCAGAACTGGCCGGGTAGTGGCCTTTTTTTTTATTGTTTTGCTGGTTAAGATAAGCTAAGATGTTGAACAACTTCAAATTTTTGTTGAGCTAATATCGTTACAAATGAGGATAATAGTTCAACATATTAGTCAAATAATTCCCAAAAATACTCATCTTTATACTACAAATCAAAGTTTTCCACAATTGTTTTGATTTAATTGCTCCAATTAATAATAAAAACACGAAAAAATGTTGATTGATATTTAACGTAATTTTCTTATAGAGTTAGGTCTGCATGCTAAAAAAACAGAAAACTAAAATGTTCAAATCTGTTAAAGAGGGGAGTATTAGCTCAACAATAATTTTCACAACAATATTAACACGATTTTGAGTATTGATAGAGGGATTGAGATGCTCAATTCCGTTACATATTGAGTATTACTTCAGGCAAAAACTTGTGTGAGACGGTCTCACGGGTCGTATTTGTGAGACGGATCTCTTATTTGGGTCACCCATGAAAAAGTATTACTTTTTATGCTAAGAGTATTACTTTTTATTGTGAATATGGGTAGGGTTGACCCGTCTCACGGATTATGACCCGTGAGACGGTCTCGCACAAGACTCACTCATTACTTCAACGAGAATTTCACGGGTATTTGGCACAATTATCTCATGACCGTAGGGACATGATATTATTAGTTATTTTAGCAATATAATTCTTCTCCAACAATCTTTAGTCGTTTCCCATATGAACTCTCAAAATTTTCCGCAAAATTTCCAGCTAAATTCATAGAGGGCTCATGTCTTACCAAGAAAATTGTAAAACAAATACAACGGCACCAATCACTTTATTTTTTGGAACAAAACAATCATCAAAAGCAAAATACAAATAGTTTTTTTTTTTTTAAAAAGAAAGAAAAATACAAATGTGGCATAACAACGAAGTTATGCACTCAAACACAACATCGTCGCAACAAATTACAAGGAAAAAAGAAACACCATCAAGTTGTGACGTATTATGCAAATACAGTTTCCTATGGATTTCCATGATACCAAAATGTAGGCCAAGACTGGCCCTTTTCCAATTTTCTCAACCTGAGAAGGAAATGCACAACCATCCCACAAAGGAATCCAAGTGCAGCACTCGATCCCACGAGCGAAACCGCCGTGCAGATGAGCATCACAAGCGACTCCTCCTTCGTGTTCATATCCCTGGAACAAATGGCTAGCTCGATACCGGCAAACAACAGGAGGACCCCTAAAACACCAACAGGGAATTGATCCAGAATCTTGACCAAAGAACTGCCTAAAACCAATCCCAAAACCAACTTAGCCACGCCAAGTAATGCCACACATCCCCCACTCCTCCCACCAAACTTGTACTGCCCGGCTAGCCCTCCGGCCCCATGACAGCACGGCAAGCCACCAAACCAGCATCCGACCAAGTTCATCAACCCGACGGTCATCGACACCGATGTTGCAGAAACATCCTTATCTGGGAAAAGATCGGTGGACAACTTGCAAACAGCAATGACTGAGTTAAGGACTGATAAAGGGAGTTGAGGGATTGTTCCTTTTATGAATCCTTCCTTCCAAGAATGCTTGGATATCTTAACAACTTCTATGGAAGATGGCCCAAATTTGAAGCCTTTAACAGCTTTAGGCCCTCTTATAATAGCCAGGATCACGCCCAACAAGAAGATGATGAATGCAGAAGGAAGTGAAGCTATGTTTTTTCTCAATTTTCTCCTCCAAGAACCACTTCTGCTCGAATCATTCATTTCACAATCATGATTTTCGTCACCAGCACCATTGACAATTATGATGAAACAAGCACAAATGATAGACAAAAGCAAGCCATCCAGCCCCAACCAGTGCCTATCTCCTGCAGTTTTCGACTTTGCGAAATTCTGCACAGTTCTAATGTACTTAACAGCAGTCATTGCAAATGATAGGCCTTGTGCAAGCTGAATTCCCCTGACGACGGGTAAGGGAATCAGCTTATACACAAGCTTCATCAGACCTGTCACGCCCAACAGGAAAAGTATCCCCCCCGTGCAAATTCCGGCGGCCATGACCTCCGGAATCCCGAAACTGGGGTTCGAAATGGCTACTGCGGCTATTGATTTCATGGGCTGGACAGGCATGGGGACACCGTAGATTGCACCGGTGACAAAGTTGTACACACCGGTGAATATTAAGGTCGTTCCAAGATCGAGATTCTTGGCTAGAGTTAAGGCCAAAACTATAGGAATGTAGGTACCCAAGTCCCCCATCGCGCCATTCAGTTCGGCCCATTTGGACTTGAAAATCAAATTTTGCTTCACCTTTTGCACGACATGCAGTGGTCTGAGAATGGGACTCCTTCGATCGGTTCCGGCGGGGTCTTGAGATGGGTTTTGGAATTGCGGATCCATCGTTGTGAAAGGTGGCGAGACTCTGGGGAGTGTTTGCTGCATTTATATAAAGTTTATCCAACACCGTTTGAATCCAACTTACTTCAATGTCATTCTTTATTTAGTTGTATCTACAAAAATAATGAATTATTAAATTTTAAAACTCAGTAATCGACATTTCAAACTTGTATTTAACATAATATTGGATATTTTCATTTTTTATATGATTCAAATAAAAAAACAATGGTAATAATAAAAATAAGTAGTTACATACATAAATTATTAATAATAGCAATAATGTTATAATTCTTTTATTTAAATAATACAAATTACAAAAAAAAATTAATATGCAAAAATATAGAAAAAATATTTGAAATTTGGTGTCCAAATTTTAAATATTATATTTAACAAAATAAAGAATTATTATAATTTTCATATTATTCAAATGAAAAATATAATATTCATATAAATATTTATTTACATAAAATTATTTAATCATAATAATAGTATATAAGAAATACTTAAAAAAAGTAAAGCCAAGAAAATTCTACCAAAATATATATAAAAAATAAAATTTATTTTCCGAGATTCGGAACTTAAGTAAATGAAAAATGATTAAAAATATAAAAAACTAATAATAATTTAAAAAAAGGTACATATTTTTTATTTGAATAATGTAAAAATTTAATATATTTACTAAAATACATAATAATAAATAAAATTTAGTGGCGACATTTGAAATTTAGCGAGATAAAAGGACAACTAATTTTTCAGACTTTTAACCCAAAGAGGGATGAAAGACTGTACTGAAGCAATTTGAAATGTTTGTCTATTTTTTTTCTTTTTCTTTTTTTTTTTTTTGAGAAACACCACTCCTATATTGATGGAAAATTTTATATTAGTATTTTGATGGCTTAATATTATATAAATAATGAAATCATATATTTATTATAATACTATATATATATATATATATATATTTATATATTGTTGGTATTTATTGTACGGATGAAAGTAAAGGTGAAGAAAGAACATAACATAAAGTGACCCTTACATTTTTGATAATGGGCCACTTTTCGATAACAGCCGCTTAATGAGGTCTGAAGCATCTTCTAACCTCTTTTGACTTTGGCGATCATGCCACTATTTTTAATTATATATATTTTATAGTCATATCATTTTAATCCAATAAATTTCATATAAGAACATGGGATGCACATTATATAAATTAGGTTCAAGATATCATACGGATACAAACACGACAGTTGATTTAATAATTCATGTTTTATCGCATCATCATTATATACCAGCATTAATATTACACTATGTTAAATATGTAAATACAATCGAGTAATTGATATTTTTTAAACTTTGAATGACATATACAGATTACAGATAACCGAATCAAATCACCAAATTAATGGATTCAATTCTAAGGGTTACTTAAAATTAAGATGGACTAAATTTTGTAACTATCGATTGAGCGTTGAATGCAATGCAATGCAATGCAATGGAATAATGATGCTGAAATTGAATGTCAACCCTGAAAAGGGTCCGTTTATTGGGAATCTAATTGACTGGTTGGCATTAAATGTGACTTTCTCGAGAATAATTATGATATACACCTATTGATTATGTAAAAATTAATCAGAGATTTTATTTCGATTTTTCAAAATATCATTTATTGGGGTTTTATTAAAAAAAATTTCCCAGTAAAATAGAAATAAATATTTTAAAATTGATGGAGATAATTTATTTTCTTGGAGTGTATGGGATGTCTTAGATTACAAATCTCCATATAAAAATTTAAATCTGACTATAAATCTCAGTTTTGAAATTAAAATATATTCTTTTTATAACTCTCTCATTATATGAATATATGATATGCAATGCATGTATGTCGTAAATGTATATGCAACGCATGGATGTCGTAAACTACAACATAACATATATCTATAAAATGATATATGATATGAAACGCATGCATGCAGTTGTAAATGTATCATGTCAGTTGTTCATCCACTCAATCCAATCGTTATCAAATCATCAAAGCTCGAGGAGGCACACCGGCCTCAATCATAGAGGCTCGAATGACAATGTTTTTACGAGCCACATAATCCCAAATATATTATCATGTTCAAAGCCCATGAATCAATTTAGAATACGATGATATCAAGGTATTCAAAAAGATCATAGTTCAACGTGTATGTCATATATATATATATATATATATATATATATATAAATGATGTCTATATATGCCAATATGTCAATTCAAACAAGAGATATAAACACAACTTCATTCAAAAGAATCATATATTAAATAATTCATTTACTTATAGTATATCATTCTATGGTCATAATTTTTTTTTATTATTCCAAATTGATGTGGTAGTTTCACTATGTGGAATTCTCGTACAGAAGATTGATCTATACAACGTCAAGGATATATTCAATCGACTTGTCTATTCAATCAATTCATTATTCTTCTTCTTTTTTTGTCTTTTTAGACAGAATAATTAAATATTCTAATTCCTTTTCAATAAAAATATGTTTTCATGACATATAATTATGCATCTCGATTCAACGGTAATGATTATTAGCTAAAACAATGAGACTTTTAATTATTTAATCTTATTGATTTATCTCATGTTAGTTTCTCTAACGTAATATATATAATCTCATTCATGCATTTTGAACTGTAGTAGTTTATTAAGCTTTTATCTAAACCATATGGTTACTAAATTAACCACATGTATCCAAAAAAACCAAGTATTTATTGAATTACAACACTAAATCTCGTGCATAAATACCCCATTAGTTATGGATACTGTTGAGTGCAATAATCATTCATGTTGTTGGTAGAGATATCAAAACGTGATGCTGTCGTACAATTTAAAATATTTGAATTGTACGATTAACACTAACTATAAATTTTGGTAGAACAACTATAAGTACTAGTCTACATGTTTAGAAATTAATAATAACTTAATTTCTCCACTATATTAACCTAAATCACACGATTTTCCATTACAAAATAAATTAAGAAACTCGAGTTATATATGACAACTACAAAGTAATAAGAAATGGTGGGAAAAATAAAAAAATCTCTAAAATATAATAAAATGAAAAATGAAAGGAATATTAATGAATAAGACAACATGCAAATACAACAAATTCTAAATAAAAATCTATAGCAAGAAATGGTGGGAAAAGTAAAAAACTCTAAAATATAATATAATGAAAAATGAAAAGAAATATTAATGACTAAGACAACATGCAAATACAGCAAATTCTAAATAAAACTCTATAGCAACCAATTACATAATAATTTTCATTATATATATTTATTTATTTATAATATCTATAGAAACTAAAAGAAAAAAATTTATTATTAATTATGAGAAACTAGGACATTTCTTCCCAGCGATTAAGATAAATACTGCATATAATACTGCTTCAGTACTAATCTGAAATAAACAAATGATCAATTTCGAATGTCTGATTTACTTATTTATGTTTGATGCAAATTTTTTTTTAGAAAAATACTATACATGCAAATTTAAGATCAAAATTTTGCTATTATTTTAATTTTTTATTAGAATATTTAACTGATTAATTTATGCCATATAAAATAGGTGTGCATGCGCGTGCTACATGCTAATTTTTATATATATAAAAAAAAAAGCCAAATGTTTAAAACCAGCAAAGAGAATATTTTCATGGCGTAAAAAACAGAGAGAACAATTGTTGGAATAGAAGCACCGAATTTTTATAATATATATTTAGTATAGATGTTGATAGTGTTTTGATGAATTTCCAACGTACAATGAACTAGAATAAACGGGCCACTTGTACACACGCACAAAGGTTCTTCCCACCTGAATGTTAAAAAGTACTGAAACAAGATTTGCGACAATTTCTTGCATGTTTGTGTAAGAATATATATCAACATTACCCTTCCTATTTGCAGAGATTCTCAAATCCCATGTATTCGTGCCGTTCAATCTTTCGAATCATGTTTGAAATGCCAACTCCACCTGTTTATATCCAACATGGAATTGGAGAGTCAAAAAAATGTCCATGAGTTGATAAGGTGTCGAAGAAATATGTGGACTAGTTAAGTTTCCGAATCCGCCACGGACCGAGAACAGTGTGCACCACTGAATCATGCTGTTAATGTGATTATGATGAATGCATTCAGATTTCAGAGGATCCAAAAGGGACTGTTGTCAAAGGTTTTTGATTGCATACTATAACCTACGGTGATATACACGGGAGAAGTTAGGATAAGTACTCACCTAGAGAAACCGCACTCACAAAGATTGTGAAAGCAAGAATGAAGATGATAATGGATGCCTTTCCCAGTACAATGACCAGCCTTCTCACAGCATGTTGCCCGGCTAAAGCCGCAACAGCCGCAACAGCAACAAAGTACAGAGCTGCCACCATATAATCAGAATTCAAACATACATAATAATACACATAAATATATTTGTATGATATTTGATAATTTTCCCAGGCAAACAATACAACGTGCCGTATCTTAATTTGCTGCAATCAAGATACACTTACCGTACGGAACAGGGAAGCGTTTCAACAGATAATATTCGATTGCGGACATTGATGAGGAGAACATCATGGTAAATGTGGCAGTGGCACTCGAAACCTAAAGGACGTGTATTCATCAAGATCCCTCCAAGAAAATAAAATGAAACAAGGCCGAAAAGATACTCATACGCCTATATATCATTCAAGATCTTGGTGTCTCAATTATGAAACTTTACTCTGATCAGATGTTTTAAGAGTCCAGATAGGTTGATCAAAATACACTAGAAAGAGTTGAAACTGGCCTGAGGAGGGATTCCTAACTCCAAAAATAGTGGACCCATGATAAATCCGCCTCCTAGACCGAGTAGCCCCCCTACAATACCAGCCATGACGCCAAAGAAGCCAAAAGCAATCAGTTGAAGCACTTGAAGATTGGCCCCTTCGTCTCCCTTGGATTCAATTTTTCGCCATCCTTTGTATAGGCAAATCGCTTGATAACCTGATACGCCAAATGACACCGGAATCTGCACAAAACAGAAAAAAGAAAATATCGTTTTTACTGAAAAATTATAGTTTCATCAAAAAAATTCAGAGAAAGTATACCAACACGACTGTGCCATATTTCTTCCTTCGACTTCTGAAACAGAAAAATGCATATATATGTACCTGCATCAAGTTCACCACCCAGTATGCTGCTGAACAAGTGAACGTGTAGTTCTGTGACAATTCAAGGCATGTCACTTTACACTTTCAAATAAGTTCAAAATATGGCGACATGTCACTTTACACTTTCAAATAAGTTCAAAATATGGCGAATTTTATAGAACATAAGAAAACTAGCTTTCTATTTAAGAAAAATAATCAAAACCTTGGTGATCTGTAATGCGAGATATGATATCCAAACGAAAACAAGTAGCCCGAACTCCTTCCAACGCACATTCTCAATAATTTTGACCTGAGATTACTAAATATGTCAAATGGTAAATTAGTTTTTAGGTTACTAAAAATTCCTCTGGATACAATTCTCACCTTAGCTTCTGACAAGTCTTTAGCCACCTTTTCTGAATAGTCGCTCGGGCCACCTGGAAGAAGATTATATTCTGCTTCATCTTTATCTTTTCCTGACATGAAAGAGCATGGTTGATTTAATAATATAAGAGGGTACACAGGAACAATAGAGGAGAAAGAATCTTCGACGTCTAGCGGCAAAGAAGGTAAATTATCTGTCCACGAACCACCTGTTTCAAATCGTTTTGCGTTCTCCTACAAGAAGAAGCAAAATGGCATTCAGTGTAAAAAAGCATGATCTGTTTTCAACTGAGGCAAAGTGGTTCCAAAAATCACAACTAAAAAACAATTACTACTGCTTTTTTTCTTAACTCTTTATAGCTACCTACCTTTTTAAAGATGGTTTCTTTTTTCCACGTTTCAATACCTTTAAGAAAGGCCTTCGTTGAAGTACCTGAAATGAGCATATAACATGAGAAAATTCAACAAAAGCGCCAGGTAACAAACATAAATCTTAATACACCAACTTTAATTATCACCTATAAAGAGAATGATTAGAAGAACAGTGACCATCCAATCAGCAAATATCACATTGAAAGTAACTCCGATACTAATTCCCATCATGAGCATCGGTTGGATGAGAACAGCCAAGTCATAGTCGATGATTGGCATTTCAATGGTCGGATGCCTGAGCTTAAGATTGTAGTACACGGTGGAGATTGCAGCGCCCATGATCATACCTTTCGAGTAAGAAATAGCCTTTAGAATGACAAAATCATCCTTGGAACAAAACTAAGACGAGACAATATTTGAAGATTGGATCAATCGAAAATGTTTCCATCTCACATTTGGATATTGCAGTTGATGATTTTGAATCAAATCCAATAATCAGAGTAAGCATAGGAACAAATATTCCTCCGCCCCCAACACCACCAACACTCCCAAAGGCTGCTCCAAGGAATCCAACTATTGTACCAACAATGATTCTCCAGTTGAATGCCATATCCTGTGGATCAGACACCAGATTAACTGGCTTTATCGAAACAATAAAGGAAAACAGATTCGACTACATCAAAGGATACTCTCAACTCATTAATTCACACATAAATTACAACTCTACTTCGATATATATTCATGAAAAAATATGATAAAACATGAAGGATGATTTCGCCTCCCATGCTATATATGACATCTACTAAGAGACGTGATCAATATCAATGAATTAGCAATATTACTTATGATAGGCAGTTTTGCAAAATCAAGTACAAACTGATTGTATGTAAATCCAAAAATCGAGCTTAAACACAAAATACTAGTATTTTAAGAGGGAGGTTTCTCTGCACAATTGCTTCTTATGTAAAATAGACACCATGCATGACCTTAACATGCATAAGATCCATCATAATTTTTACTATGGTAAGCACAGCAAAATAGTGAAAATTATAAAAGTGACTGGTATTTCAGCCGTGATAAACTACCTGCCTCCACCAAAATGATCAATACAAAGATCCTTAATAAACAAATTAATCTACACTGTAAACATGAACACAAACAAAGCATCGACACTAAATTTAGCCCAGCTCAGGTAAGAAACATATACATCTACATTATTTTAACAATAAACGGAATCTTGATCTTGGGTACTCACCGGCCAAACGTGCTGGTAACCTGACTTGTCTGCTTGCCATAAGAAACTCGCAAACGACCTCAAGAAATCTGATTTTGAAACAAAGATTCTGTCAGCAGAAACAAAGATCGAGGCTAACATAAAGCTCCACACAACTGTACAAAAAGGTCCAAAAGCCTTCCATTTTGGTTGATTCAACGCCATGCATCAAGATTCAAGAATATCCAAGCTTCCTAATTTTACCTAAGATATCATATTATAAATATCTCACTGTTTGATACTTTCGCGGACTAGTTACAAAAGGGTATCTACATTCGAAGAAAATTTTGTATCTTGGTAATGGAGAGTGAGCAAAGAAAACTTTGAAAGGAGAAATTTTCTCAAAAAGTGTTATATGTTGACAAGAACGTCTGTGTGAGAGAGAGATGGGAAATATATAACAAATGGGAGAGCATAAGACAGAAGGCGTGAAAATTAGTGTTCTTACATTTTTTGGAACTTGTGGTTGGAAGATCAAAAAAATTAATGTTGAAATCGATAATAGAAGAGAAAAATGAACAAGCTGGCATAAATAGCATATGAGCGGGGATCTTAGTGAAAAAAACGACGTTTTATCTTCTTTTTTTCCAAATGTAATTTTCACGTGTCCATTTTGGTAATTCTTAAGAAGTAAGATTGTAATGGTGTTTAATCTTTTAATCCTTACATTAATTTCTTCTTGTAGGGTTGGAACTTGAAAGAAGACTGGACTATGTTCAAAAATTCAAAAGACTACGGTAATACAAGTTCCACTTTAATAACTCGTACTTCAATTTAAGCCACAAAATTCAACTTGGGCTGAAGTCCATTAGGGTATAAGTACATGGGCTTGAATGACCTGCTCCAACTAACTAAGTATGACTAGAAAATAATGAATTTTTTTAAGGGATGATTATTAAAGGACCAGAACTAAAAATAGATAATATATATGGCGACTTTGTTTAAAAAGATTTCAAAAATTATTCGGAAATGGAAATATCTGTCTCAAATATCACTGTATTTTTTTGTAGTGCATGGGCATATTGAGAATCAATCTTCCATAACATTCCATGTAAACATAAATTTTTCACATTTATTGGTTATAAAAAATTTACTACCACCACCATATATATATGTATCATCGTAATACAATCATCAAAAGTTGAAAGTGCTGATATCTTGTGTCGTGATCAAGATTCACTTACCATAAGAGACCGGGAAAAGTTTCAGCAGATAATATTCGACCACCGCATCGGGAAAAGTACTAAACCTAACAATGTCACGCATAAACTTTTGGTTACTACCCTACTCGTGAATCATTAAAAAAATCAGTAGATAGAATAAAATATTGGCCGGTTACCTTAGTTATGAGCAATAAGGAGCAGTGAACTAAGTAATTTATTTGGATATTTATTTATAAATGTCATCACCGTAATTAATAACATACATGAATAAATAAATATTTATATAACAATTTTTTTTTTTGTAATAAATGACACGAACAAAACGGAGCCTATAAATATAGACAGACGCTCCGAAACAAAAATTTTATTACCAAATTGAGAATATGGTAATACAGCTTCAGCTTATGCAAAAGCAGAAGCTGTCTCTTCCGCTTCTCAATTTCCATGGCGCTTCACCCTGCAGACTCATGCCTACGGCGGCGGCTGCTTTGCTACCCTTTTCTTCCATATTCGGGAGTCCTAAATTATATGTCAAGTCCAGGTCTCGATTACCCATCTGCAGAATGAAGGGCAACTCAGGTCGCTTCTGGAATCCTTCTGTCATTGCTTTTTTTAGAATTGTATGGAGCAGTGATGCGAGATTTTTTCTTCCTTTAAGAAAGTTGTGATGATTGTCTCAGAAGTAATTGGTTTGAATTCGGCTCTGTTTGATGCTCATTCCTCATTTTTTGGTCAAGGATAAATTGAATTGTTTGGAGTTTAGGATTGCTACTTTATTTTGTCTGCGTTCGTCAAGAATTAGGGCAGACCAACGTGGACGACCTCACTCGATCGAAATAAAGCTGAAATTTTATTTATATTGTTTTTCTAACATTTCAAGTTTTGGCCTTACTGAGTCATCCCCTCTCCTTTTCTGCCCTGCCCTCTGCTCGAAATCTGGGTTTCGGGAAATTTTCAGCGTCTAATATTGTGGGCTTGATATTTTCAAATTTCAGCAGAAGGGATTTCCTTGCTTGTTTAGCTGTTTTGCCATCTTGCTAGGGTTTTCAGTATTTTCGACAAATATTCTTGAAAATATATTTTGGAAAATGAATTGATGATTGACGAATGTGATCGATGTAAGATCATGTTTCCAGAGCTGAATGTCATTTTATGTCATAATGTTTTAAGAATTGTTATTGACATATTATGTTAGAACATGTTGAATAATTTAAATTTTTTAATGTCATGTAACTATTTTCAAATCTAAAGTACATTATATAAGATAATGACTGAATATCAATGAAATTGGTGAAAAATTAAACTTAGAACTATAATTGCACATGATAATGTGAAAGATGAAATTTTTTTTTACACAATATTTAAAGCAATGTGTGGATTTTTGTTTGTGTTTTCAGAAAATGGAAATGTTTGCTGGAAACATAAGCAAGCATTTGTTTGACCAAAATTTTGATTTATAACATTTACAAATTTTTAACCTTTGTTTGACTATATGTTTGAAGATCATTTTGAAAAAAAAAATTATGATGATAAATATCAAAATTTAAAAAGGAATGTTTCACCAAGATTATATTTTTAATTATCCCATGGCAAATTCAACATACTCAACATATGTCATATTTCACATACAATTCCCAAACACATTTTCTCAAATCATTTTCCCAGAATTCTCAAAAGCACTACCAAATATTACTTGCATTCTCTAAGTTTGACTTTCTACATTAGATCCGCGAATTTCCCGTTGATGAAAATGTCGATAAAATAGCATTCTATGGATTTCGTTTACATTGGTCAACTGAGAATTAATGTGTTTAGAGAATGAAAGATTAATGTCTTTCGAAAAAAAATTAATGTAAGTTTTGTCTACAAGGTTGAATTATTGGTCATTTTGCGTATTTTTATTGTATGTGCTACTGGATGGAAGTGAATCATTGATATGTTTTTGTTAGCCTATATTCCCCCTAAGACAGCTAGAGGTTTACAATATTACCTTAGAGTGGTAGATTTCATAGTCAATGAGCATATTGTAAGCCACAAAGTGAACATTGATTTCCATAAACGTTAAGCTATCTGATGATATTTCACTTAGACATGATATCGCAGCTCGAACTTGGGAAATCCGAGGAGAAAAGGAAGCCAGAGAAGCGTGTCAATGGCATTTTCTGGATTCTACTGATTAATCTTGGGATATATGTTGCAGATCATGTTTTCCAGGTTTCTAAACCATTTGATCTACAATAAAAGGTTTTGGAATTTTTTTTCCTTTTTTCTTTCTCAGTGGCGCTTCAACGAGAATGGAGCCATAAAAGATTGCTGGATTTAAAACAAATTTTGTGTTTCTTTCTTAGTATTTTCTAAGATGAAATCTCTTCTTGTTTCCAGGTTCCGTTGGTTAAAGAATTGTATCTTTACCATAACCAACCTGCATGGTACCAGTTTATTACTGCAACGTTCTGCCATTTTAGTTGGTATTTTTTCTAATTCTCAAATTTTCATATTAATTGTATTTGGAGGCATCCTCATCAACGTTGCAAGAAATTGAGTTTGAGCCTCACCGAGCCTGTATATTGCTTGCAGGAACCATTTATCCAGCAATCTCTTTTTCTTGTATATTTTCGGTGAGCCTTGGTTTGTTTATTCAAAAAGTTTGCTTGCATGGGATTAGCATAATGCAGGCTTGTAAATGCATTCTTGTTTGTAATCCAGGAAAACTAGTTGAAGAAGAAGAAGGAAATTTTGCACTGTGGCTTTCCTACATCTTGACTGGTGCAGGGGCAAACCTTGTGTCATGGTTAGTTCTCCCAAGAAACGCTGTTTCTATTGGAGCATCTGGTGCTGTATTTGGACTCTTTGCAGTTAGTGTCCTTGTGAAGGTACGATGCCGATAATATCAAATACGAGTACTTTGACAGTGCTTGGTGTTGTTTTACCTCATATTTTTAAACAGGTGAAAGCCCTATGAAAATTGACTTAGCCACTTAATTGTGCTGCAGATGTCCTGGGACTGGAGGAAGATTCTTGAAGTGCTCATTTTGGGACAGTTCGTCGTAGAAAAGGTATCTTACACCATAACTGTTATGTAAAACACAAGGCATTCATATTGACATTTAACTTTGAAAACCTAAAAATGACTTATTCTTGGTCAAATATCCACATGAATCTTATTGCTTCAAACAAATCAACCAAGATCACATCACCTCATTAAGAATTATGAGGAAAATTGCATGCTAGGGCGGAGCTAGTGGGTGTGCACAAGGGGTCATTTCCCTGGGATGTAAAAAGTTCAAATCTTATGATAATTCTTCTAAAATGAAACTTTCGCTTCCCCGGTACCTCTCCACTCGATTAAATTTTTGATTGGGACTCTTTAGCGATACTTAAAAGTATTCGATGTATCAGGTGATGGAAGCAGCTCAAGCTTCAGCAAGCTTAGGAGGACATTTTCAAGGCGTCTACTCCACGCAGAACGTAAATCACATAGCACATCTTTCTGGTGCCCTTATCGGTGTGGTTCTAATATGGCTCCTCAGCAAGGTTCCTTCGACAGCAGACGACAAATAACAAATAAATTGAACTCGAGTACTTGTTTTTTCTGTTTTTATATACCACATAATCTGTTTTCAAGATGTTGTACCATCGAGTAGAGCTGTTGTGAACTTTGCATTCCAGCAATTAAATTTTCTTGAAAACAATATACGGTTGTTGAAAGTTGTTATGACAATGTTTTATTCTCAAACAAGATTAGTCATTGATGTACGTTTTACCTGCTGTTTCCCTTTGTCTATAAATTTTCCCTCGAAAAAAGGATATCAAACTATAATCTGATCATTTATAGGCATCGTTTTCAAGTGGTCATACAGAACTTTTTAGCGCAAATAAATGGCGGTGAACAAGACATAGGAGTTGCCCTGTCGCCGAATCCTTCAAGACAAAATAAGCCAAAAGATTAATGAATTACATCTCCCCATCCTCTTTTATTTACAACAGTCAGTGTATCTCTGTATGTGTCCGCTTCAAGTGCAGTCAAGCCTTCTTCAGGTGGGTATGTCCTTGCTCTTTAATTCAATAATAAGACTGTACACAAGGATAAAAACTGAGCAGATACGTAGAGCTGTCCTTGATATTGCTTCCGACTAAAAACCGAACACCTTCCCCGGATCTCGAACCAAGATTCACGGCTTTTGTTTTTGTTGGAGCAAATGACCCTTTTTTATCACTAACGACCACATTAGGCATCTGTAATCTTGAAAAAGAAAAATTTACAGCTACTTTCTTGTAAATTTTCTCCAGGCTCTCCAATGGCATCATCTCTAGCTGAATTTTTCGAAAAGTGCCCATAATTCGGTTCACTTCTTTCGTTAATCCGACACTTCGTCATGCTTCGGAAACCAACAGAAACGTGCTTTTATTCGGCTGTACATTGTTTATCCACATCTCTTTAACCAGCGATTCTGCCTCTTCAGTTTTCCCATTTTGAGCATAAGCAGTCACCAATGCGTTGTAACAGCATCTGGCTGTAATCCCGAAGCTACCATCTTATACACCATATTCCAAGCCTCTCTTACATTCATTTTGTTACACCATGCCCTCAACAAGCACATTATATGTCCTCAGATTGGGTCTCACATTCTCTTCCATGGACATTAGCTCCATAATTCTTGACGATTCTTCGGGCTTTCCAGTTAACCCATATCCTTTAATCAATGTATTAAAAGTACTAGTTGTGGGTTTCATCCCATGCTCCTTCATCTTCAAGAAAGCTTTCATCGCTTCCTCCATGTCCCCAGATTCGGTAAATGCATTGACAACCGCATTAAAGAAAACATAATCAAGTTTCATCCCACTTTTTTGCACTTGAGAAATAATTGGATTTATGTATTCAAAGCGTTTCTGAACAGTAAAAGAGGCTAAAAGAGCTGTGTATGTTACCATGAGACATTTCCTGCAATGATACATTTTTGGCCATTACACGCAGTCAGGTGAACTTAAGCTATAAAAGATTACCTTGATTGAAAATTCTTGAACACGCTTCTCTTTGACAATCAAAGTGTTCCCTCGGCCCGTTGTTTTTCTTTAAAGATATTGTGAGCAATTTGAATTCCTTCTTGTGGCTTATTCACAGTATACTCAGCATACAAGGGCATCGGTGTAACTTCCTCTTCAGGAAGTGAGTAAAATCAAGATCTCCACGACCCGCACATCAGTGTTTACACTGCAAAACAAAAATAATTCAGAATATTAAAAACTGGCTGATAAAATCTCTATAATGGGGGAGTCGGAGGAGGTTTCAAGCGTGGAGACTGAAAAGGCTATCATACACTTGGCTCCTAAGAATTGACATTGTAGACAATTCCTCTCTATTTTTACTAAGTTTGCCCCGGACCTCTAGATCACCAAGTTCTCCCCCTTCTTTAAATTTTCTGAGAATTCCCACGACTCTTTTTTTCATGTGCAAATCCAATTAATATTTACCGCCAGCCACGACAATAAAGGCCAAGCCATCACAAATTTTTTTCAACCAGAAAACTAGCGTCCCAAATACCAACTTAAAAATCAAGAAAATCATGGAAAACATAATTTTAAACCTACTTGTCTCTGTTCCCTCGTAATCTCTAATCCGACAACTGAAATGTTGTAATACCAAGAAAATTGGTAGTGCCCACCCCAAAACAATCACACAATTACATTCAAGAAAATGAAAAAAACAAATTGATGGAGTAAATAATATTTAGAAAGCTAGTAAATGAATGAATTCTTGAACCGTTAAATAACAGAAAGCTGTCACCTTTACGCACATTGAACTCTCTCCAGATACACATAGCCCAGTCGGTTAGTTATTCCGACGATGCAACAACACGTAGGAATTAAGCCAGGAAATCCTTTTTTAAACGACTTTCTTACAAAAAAAATCTTATCCACAAATATCGTACGTCATAATTTCTGAAAATATGGTGGAGACAAGGAACGATGTCCACACGAAGGCAGTGTGATGTTATCTAGATTGTTTAATTAATTAACTATTATTTGAAAATTACCATTATTATAACTTACATTTAGCTAATATGCAGTGACAACTTACAATGTGACGCTTGGGTCTTTTGAGAGTTTTGGGGAATTGAGATTAGAGAAAATATATTCGATAAATATTTTAAATAAATAAATTGTATATTTGGGCACCGTTTGGTAACCTATATTAGTGCCTATTTTGTGTCAAAGTCAGTAATAGTCCCATGATTGGTACAAAGACAACGCATGTGTGCTTGTCTATCGGCCCGGTACAATGTACTGTGTTGGCCATATTATTAATACCATGTGCATCTCAAGACAAAATATGCAGTATGCACAGTACCATGTAGTACAGCAACACATTTTACCGAAATGTCCTCCAGAGCCCTAGCATTTATTTTCTAATTCACCGACAAACCTCATTTGCCTTCTTCCCGCAGCCGTATGGGAATGCAGCATCCATGAACCTCGTCGGAATTACACTGGAATCCATCTAATATCTTCTTACCCAGGGTTAGATATTTTCGTATCCATCGTTTATACTGAAGATTTGATTATTCTGTTTGATTTTCTTCCGAACCGAGTGAACAAGAACCTACTTTTTTCACTTCTCTGTATTTTTGTTGGTTTCCTCTCATTTTCTTAGTACTTACTTCATGTTGCTTACTGATTTTTTTGTTGTACATCTTACTTGTTCCGAAATGCGTTGTTATATGGTATTCTTGTTTTTTTTAGTAGCCCAGTAAATGGTTAGAAATCCTTCTTTCTGTCATGGCTGAAGTACATCGTCACATTGCAACATTTGTAGCGGTACACCAACATTTGAGCAGGTCCTTCCTCATCTTAGTGCTGTTAACACGTTTTTTCACGAAGTTTGTAGCAAGGTCGCCTCGTAGATACCATAGAAGAGAGCGTTCTTACAATTTTACTGGGAAAATACCTGCTCAAATCAACCATCTACATAGGATTATTGAATTAGGAGATGTGCAGTGTGTTTCGAATTTGAGAATGGATCGTAATGCATTTGCTCGTCTTTGTTATTTGGTAAAAAATGTGAGTGGCGTAGTGGATTCGAGATATGTTCGTATCGAGGAGAAGGTGGCCATGTTTTTATCTATTTTAGCACATCACAAGAAAGTTAGAGTGATTGGTCATGATTATTTACGAAGTGGACAAACAGTGAGCTCTCATTTTCACGAAGTGCTCCGTTCGATTCTCAAACTACACCCCATACTACTTGTGAAACCCATTCCAGTGGATGAGAATTGCTCCAACAATACGTGGAAATGGTTCAAGGTAAGTCTCTAACACTGCATTATATAGACGTAATGCATTTCATTTCATCATCTACAGCATAGGTACGAGAAATTTCTGTGCGACTAATTTGAAGTGTATGAAAAAAATACATGATAGGGTTGTTTGGGTGCATTGGATGGAACATATATAAGTGTACAAGTACCAATTAAAGATAAAGCAAAATACAGAAATCGTAAAGGAACAACATCAATAAATGTTTTGGGGATATGCAATCGCGACATGCAGTTTATATACGCACTAACCGGATGGGAAGGATCAGCGGCAGACGCTCGTGTTCTACGTGATGCGGTTAATCGCCAAGATGGGCTTAAGATTCCAAGAGGTACGAACTTATCTGTCTTAAAGATTCTTAAGGACTGTAAATTTTTTTTTCCTACGTTTCGTACCAAGAATGTGCTACAGACTTTAACAGGTTGTAACAATACTTTTGTTCATTCAGTTTTTCAATTTATAGTTTGTTCTCGCTAATTGTTAAGTATATTGTCAAATGACAGGTTGTTATTACTTGTGCGACAATGGCTACCCAAACGTTGAAGGATTCTTGACGCCGTATAGGAGAACTCGTTACCATATGGATCAGTGGGTGGGCGGTTCTGTTGCACCCCAGAATTACAAAGAGTTTTTCAACTCTAAACATTGTCATGCTCGTAATGTTATTGAAAGAGCGTTTGGGTTATTGAAAAGACGATGGGCTATTCTTCGTAGCCCATCGTTTTACCCTTTGAAAGTTCAGAATCGTATAGTAATGGCTTGCATTTTGCTACATAATTTCATTCGCTCCGAAATGGTAGATGACCCTGTAGATGTGTTTGATGAGTCTTATTTTGAACTTACAGAAACCGGAGATTTTGACGTAATTGGCAATGTTGAGTCATCTCCTGCATGGGACACATGGAGGGAAAACTTAGCGATGTCTATGTACAATAGCAACTGAGAGATGATGTTTTTCTTGTACTTTTCCGTATTATTGCTATGGTAGACAATATGTGAAAGGGTGATGATTTATGTTTCATGTTGTGACTGTCGTTTTATGTCCTTATGTTTGGTTATCTGTAAAACTCGATGTTGTTTGTGTATGTTAAAAATTTTATGAATGGCGGTTCCATTTGTCGACTAAAATAGTGTACATAAATAATTCTACATTGTACAGGGCTTATTATAAATTGTTGTAGTCATCATGGATATTAGCTCACCTATTGCTACTGCAACTAGCACCGCTAAGAAATGTGAGAGAAATCGTCGAGTTTGGGCACCGAAGGAGGATGAATTCCTCATTCAGGCACTCAAAGAATTAGTTAACGCTGGATGGAAGAGTGAGAATGGGTTTCGTTGCGGATACTTGACTGTGTTAGAGAAATCTATTGCCCAGGCTTTTCCAAACACCGATTTACGTGGGAACCCACATATTAACTCAAAGATACAGGTCTGGAAAAGAACTCATGGTTCTTTGTTAACAATGCTTAGCAGGAGTGGCATTGGCTGGAATGAAACAGAGAAGAGGATTGAAGCAACTGACGAATCGTGGGATTCATTTGTCAAGGTAATCTTTTTTTTAGATTATTATCGGTTGCCATGTGTATTTTCGACGTAGTTATGTGCAGTGTACCTCTCCATTGTTTTTCTGAATTCTGTCTTAATTGTTGTAACGTATTTACTCGGTTTTATACAACCAGGCTGATAGCAGTGTTCGTACGTGGCGTTACAAAACATGGCCCTACTTTCCGGATTGGTGCGAAATATTTGGAAATGACCGTGCAACGGGACAACATGCTGAGAGCTTTGCTGAGGCCCTTCAAGGAGTACTGAACATGAGTGACGATAACGATAATTTGCCCAAAGACAACTTTGGACCGACTAATATGTTCCATGAGACTGAGGAAGCAGGTGAATCCATGTCGGTGTCAAATGCTCCTTCCGTCAACAAAGTTGGTACTAAATCAAAGAACAATCGGAAACGGAAGAAACATTCAGAAGGTGAGCAGCTATTCATTGACGCCATTAACAATTTCACTGAGATGTCAAGATCTACAATGAACGAATTTGTGAAGCGAATTGGCGTTGAGTATGATGTGCTGAACGCAACAAAAGATGTGTTTGATGTGCTAGAATCAATCCCCGAACTTAGTGAAGATGATGTTGTTGCTGCTGCTGCGTTGCTAGCAGAAAATCCAAAGCAACAAAATCTGTTGTTTAAAGCTCCGCAACATGCAAGGCTGAAGTTGGTTCGAAGGCTACTTAAGGCAGACTGAAGTAAGAAGAACGTATTCCGTATCAAAGATCATACGTTCCGTTTGCCGATGGACTGAAATGGGAGTATATTGTTTTGTATTTTGTTCATCTACCTAGAACAGTATCTTTTTGGCTTGTTGAATGGTGTACTTACTTGCTTTTGTACTCTCTCTCAGAAACCTTTGGCATATTTTGTACATGAAACGATTGTAGTAATTTGTGAACTGTGTCCATTTTTGTATATATATATTTTTAGTATTTATATATACATTTCAGATATTTTTACTTTAAAATATATTATGTACTATATTATATTATTATTTTATATGATATAACAATGTTTCGATTCGACTGTCCTGTTAAACTAAACCGATAATTTGAATCACTATTTTAAGATAGATCGGTTTTCTCATCAATCATATTATTAAAATATTGTTTTGGTAATAAAATGTCCTACTTTGCATGAATCAAAAATATTTTACTGAAATTACCATATATTACACAAATTTTTAATAACATTATTATTAAAACAATACAGTGTAAAATATGTATACAAAAATAATAATTGTAATAGTCAAGAGTATTTGTAGAATTTGTTCTGTGAAAAAAATTTTCTTCAATATAACAGATTTAGTTTTGCATTCACATGCATAAAAAACAAAAATTTAATCACCGAACTGGTTTAGGCGGCGACCGAACAATTCAGTAGAATAATGGCTACGACGCGCGGCCGTCCGCCCGAATGTTCGGAGAGAGTTTCTTTTAGCCGCCGCGAAAGTCCCTGCTCTCGCCTCCTATTTCACTGTTAATATGCATGTGTACATACGAATAAATAAACCTACAAATATTAGGAAAAAAATAAATAAATAGAGTGAAACTTTGATTAGTCGACTGGAGGTTTGACACCGAATGGCAGATAGAAATACTATGTCCACTTTTACTTTCGATTGTCTAGTTGAAAAATAAAAAACATTTGCACTTCAGATTTACTGTCTTGGAACCAACAACATTAACTTGGGTAAGTATGTACAATATTTGGAACCAAAACAAAAGCATTGCTGCCTATGTACACTACAGCTTTACAGACCATTCAACCCAAGTGAAGTTAGACAAAAACAACAACCAAAAAGGTTCCAAAACTAATTATCTTACCCCAGATGCAACCTTTACACACTGCAGTTTATAGCATATTTTGATTCTTTGTAGCAATTTGTTTCTACCGATTCTGTCTTACCCAATGCCGCACGAACTTTTTCATTTGTACCATCATCATCTGCATCATTGTTCACTTTCAGCCCCTCAATTTCATTAATCATCTTAGGCTTCTTACCCTTGTTTTGTACTGACGAGGAATCTTCATTCCTCTTGGCAGAGACAAAAGCATTGACAGCAGTCGGTGGCACAATTACATCCACTTTGGTTGTTGTTGCAGCCGTAGGTGTGGGCAAAGCTAAATTGACATCTCCATCGGTTTTGAGATCAGTCTCATCGTCCGAAGAAATTAGTATGATATCGAGTTCATCTTCTTCGTCACTTGAGAGAAGGTCAATAACAGTGGGTAGTACATATTTGTAAGTGCTATTCACCGACTCCTCCGAGTACACATCCAAATCTTTAGACATTTTTCCTTCAACTTAATATCTGCTGTTTAACAAAAGCTTACATCTCCAACGGCCAAAGAGAGAGTGAGTTAAATAGAGGTAATACAAGTATTTATGATGGTACACCTACTACCAATATTGGCTTGTCGATGTTGTCTCTTCCCACTAGCATGTTTTGACAACTAATATTTATTGTAATGTCCCATCTATGCATGAAACAGAGAGTTATTAAATAGTGTGCAGCAGGAAATGTAGAATCATTAATTTTCATTTAAAATTGTTCCACCAATTCAACACAAGCCCCATTCATACAAAATAGAAAAGAAGGGACACCGATTGGCGTGCATTGTCGTAAAATACAGAATGTGAGAACCAAAAACTACGGAGCCAACCTAACACTGCATCATTCTAAATCAAAATGAATGATACAACATACATGTACAATCGTAAGAGATCGAACACCCATTGATGACTCTTTTACTTTGACAAAATGACACACAAAAGTACGAATAAGAGGAACACACTTACGAAACAACAAGTGCACCCGAACAAGCAACAGATAGCATCTGAAGAAATCGTGATGGGCTTCGGGAACATTTTGTCACTGTCTCCGGTTGCTTCCTTGACGTCGACAGCTTCTGGAACAAATTCTTTTGTGGGGGCGATTGATTCTTTCTTTCTTGGGTAACAATCTTGAGTAGATGAGTGATCCTGCGTGGGGGGACCTTTGGGCTTGATACATGTTGGCTTCGTACCACTGCTAGATCCACTAGTATATTCCATTGACATGCTATTTGGGTGGATCACATCATTGCCTTGGTACTCGTCATACCACATGAATTTTTTCCGATGGTTAAGAGATGCAGGGCATATGTAGTACAATTCCCCTGGACGAGTGGATCGATCACCAGCTTTTCGTAACAGCATCAACCCATTGCCACACTGGCATTCAGGTGTAGGCTTTGTCTCCATGACAACTAAGCATTGAACACATTAACTCACAAGCCAAAAAAAATTGTGAATAATTAGTTAGCTGTTCTTATAATCATGGAATATATTGTGCTGTACTGAGATATAGCTACTCTGAAGCACAAAAATTAGGTTTTCGTCTGAACACAAGATCAAGCTTACATACGTTACGAAATCACAAATATGAGTGATCTTATGTTGTCAATAGATCATATCGTCATGAAATATAGTAAGATTACAATAATAACACATAATCATACTAAGATGCGAGAGAAATGGAATCTAAATCGGAATTCAGTGTTTTGGTACAAGAGAGTAGAATAAGATAACCGATTGTTCAGTACAAATGGGTCACTAACCTTCGTACCCCACCAAATGATTGCCTTTGTAGAGAAAATCGTTCTGTATTTGCTTCTGAAATATGAATTCAGAAGTTGTGGAGAGAAACCCGTTTCAGAAGCCTGCAAATTTGTGGACACAAACATACGCTCAAAACACGCACTGAAATCGAATATAAAAAATTTAATAAAGATAAGGGGCGTTTTGGGTATTACACAATTCATGTACCGTTCCATTATAAAAATTAGAAGAATACCAAACATAATACATAGTAGCCATTAGACAATTGTCATCCACAAGTTTAAGTTTACTTGTCATAACCACTAAATTACTTTAATTATACCATCCACTGAAACAAACGGTGCCTTGATGTTATATCCAAAAAAGAACTATTAATATAAATATCAAATTATATCAGAAAATTCAGGCTAAATTACTTCAAAATATTGGGATAACATATTTCAAATTTAAATATAATATACTAGCAGAATGTTTTTCGAAAGTAATGAAACGTTTAGTTAAACATCAAATATTGGAGATGTGAAACTGTTTATAATTATTTTGGAACTAAATGAAGACAAAGCAAAGAATGAGATACTTTTTGGAAGCAAATCAATTTAATAAGGGTTTTGTTTAAAAAAAAAAACAAAAGGGCCACAATTTGTTTTCGATTATCAATTCTTAAGGTAACAATAAAAGAATTTCAACAATTACAAAGGTTAAAGGAAGCCAAACGCAACAAAAGGAGCTATGTTCACTTTTTTGTGTAAGTTAAATTTACAATACAGTTCTCTTTTTTTATTGTCTGTCACTCACCAAAATCAAATTGGAATGAGCATATGTAAGCAACGCCTATTTTATGTGCCCTTGAGGCAATCCGAATTTGAACAAGGCAGACTGGAACAATTCTGAGAAGGGCGGGGCCGTAGTCTGATCATCTGCTTTGATCTTTAGTTGCACTTTACATGTTGACGAATTAATAATACACTCGACAAGAAACGCAGATGATTCCTCTTCTTTTCGTGCAAAGAAAAAGAACTTATAATTTGGAGGTTGACCGCCTGAAGCTACACAGTGGAACGAGTGGCCTTGCATGTGTCGAGAAAGGGCCAGAGGCGTTGTCATGGCCGCAACTCCTCGTGGATCTATAGAGATTTCCTGAAAGGGAAGAAGAAATTCACTCGTAAAATTTTGGATTCTGTTCAATGCACTAGCCTATAAGATACTCTTGGATTTAGTCTGGGGTGACTAATTCTTGGTTGGTGATGAAAACTTAACTTTATTGTTAGAAGCTTTATCTTTTCTTTTGGTGTGTTGTACGTCAGATGCAAATTTAATCATTGCG
Source organism: Primulina eburnea (assembly GCF_022965805.1). NCBI lineage: Eukaryota > Viridiplantae > Streptophyta > Magnoliopsida > Lamiales > Gesneriaceae > Primulina > Primulina eburnea. Next base: position 92,734 of record NW_027331511.1, read on the forward strand.
AAGTTATGAGATCAACAAACCTGGGACATCGACGCTGGCAATTGGCGCCATTTCTGCTGGAAAGCATTAGCATCTAGAACGGCTTTGGCATTGAGCTTCAAAGCAGGAGGCGAAGGAGCCGGACTAGGTGCAGTTGGCATTCCCAGACCAAGCAGTTCATCTATCGCCAAACTAGAAGTTGTTTGTGTAGATAGATTGTCAAGTGATACAAGGTCTAAATGAGCCTCAAAAGCACCTGTAGTCGTAGAATTATCGTAAGGGGCACTATCCGCTGAACCATTGTTTCTGTAACCCTGATTATCTTCCTTTTCAGAAGTACTCAATAGTAAGTCCTTATCATTTGCCTCGACTCCCTGAGCTACAATTATATGATCCCCAGATTCTGTGCCAATGGACAGATTCCCAAGTTCCTCCGAGAACGCAAATGGTCCTCTGTATTCCTTATCGGTGAACATGTACGAGGGCTACAAATATAATTACGCTAATCATTCAGCATTCCCAAATGCATAAAGAAACTGGCCATTCAGAATCTAAGGAAAGATGAAGTTAGAAAAGTAGCATACCTTCTGGTACACAACAGAGAGACTGTTAAATTCATCAAAGATGCGATCTTTTGTTTCACTACTTTGCGTGTCTGCAAAGGCCGAGACAGCTTGTTTTGGAGGATTCACAACACGTTCTGCTACTGAGACATTGTATTGTAAAAGCCTATAGTAGAATAATGCTCGATCATGAACATCCTGCAACGGGTTACAATTTAGCAACCATTCTTCCAAAAGCTAAACGAAAGTATATACATATGAACTTCAGATTATATTCAGTCAACTTTGAATGAAGGCTGACCTGATGAAAATCGGCAAGACCAGCAGCTAGAGCAGCTCCTAGGGCCTGTCTAGTCTCTGGTGGTCTTCTCAAGAAACACTTCATTACTGCTGTGAGAAGATGTAAACGAACCTGTATAACACAAAACTAATTGCTTGAATGGCATTTAAATGTCATTTAAGGTTTCTTACTGCAGACACAGTTTTAACAGTTGGATAAAAAAAGTAGCTATAGGTTTCATTCTAAGATGTTTAATAAACTCGCATCTCCAAATTTTCCACAAGCCAATGAGAAATTTAGGCACGTAGAGATGCAGAATGAGATATTCTCCCAATAAATTACACAATCACTAATCCTTTTAGATTAATCTTCAAAATAATTAAACCAAAAACGAGATTTGCAGCATATTATACAAGTTGAGATTTATGGAGATATAATTCTATAGTAACTCCAGACTATACCAACATGGAGCATGCACTAGTAGGTACTTTCAAGCCAAAAAGATAACTGTCAACAACCGAATAAAGTTGGCATTGATGGAAGTGTAGATAGGGTCAAACGTGATGGAAAGCCATCTAATCACCTCTGCAGAATGCTCCTCATCCCAGTTCTCTACAAGACTCTCTAGAATATAAGGAGCATCCTGCATGTCCTGGGCATATTCCCCCAGCATCCAAATAAGAGCTGCCTTTGCTTTTGGTTCCTGAACATTTTTGCTACTGATATTCCCTACAACTGCAATGCAGTCGTGACTCCACTGTGGGTATTTTCTTAAAAGATCTTTCACAAGAACCTACAAAGTAAAAGAAAAAAGGAAAATTTAGAGTTAGCTCATAGGATTAAACCATTACATCATGTAACTTTCCATAGTAACATTGTGTGATCAACTTATCCAACTGTCCGGGACAGAAAAGAGAGACTTACAAGAGTTTCAGCAGTCACGTGCTCTTTTTCCATTTCCAGAAATTGAAGCAGACGATCAACAATGGCATTAACATCATACTGCTGCAATGCAATCTTCCCAACAGCTCGAATTGATTCTCTTGCCATCGGAATATCAACATTTGCAACATATTCACAAAGTTCAGTCACTAAAACGAAGCCAAAAGGTTGGACATTAGTTACTTCAATAAGTTAAGACACCACCACCCACGACCAACCAATGACAGGAAGATGATATCTACCTATCTCATAAGTATTACTCTCATTTGCCACAGCGGTCAGCATCTCAAGTTTCAATTTTTTGACATAAAATGGCTCGTTATACTGACAGTAGAAATGCTTGTAGTCTGAACAGAAAATAAATGATGCACGCATCACCAGCAAATGAAGGTGGCTTAGAACCGCGTAGGATTGCTCAGGACTTCCTGAGCTTACCAAGGTAAGCAGAGGAGCTTTAATCCGCTCATACACCTAGAGACAAACATTTTTAAGTAATTCAGTGGTTGGGAAGATATATCTAAGATAGTCATAGAAGCACATCCAAAATAAGTAAAAAAGACACCAAGCATTAACAAGAAAACTTAAAAACTTAATAGTATATGCATCGGTTTGACCTTTGAAGCATCTAAATAGCAATTTGACTTGGAGTCTTGGACCAATAAATTGTTTTACACTACGTACATGCAGCTGAAAGATTCTATATTATCTTATACTCAACGTAAATGATAAAGGACTCTCAATTTGGAAGGACAGCATAGGAGAATACAAACTTGCACATCTCAGGAGTTGAGGGATTTGTGAACTTAAATGGGTAAAATGGTCATAGGAACCAAATCCAGCAGAAGAGAAAAGAAAGGTATCTTTAAAGAATGTGTGGCCATGGACCCCAATACCCCATTGTTGCCATAACAGTAGGAATTTGCGTGTACAGAAATCATATTGCGAGTAAATTATTTCCCATAAATTTTTTGATGGTTACTCCAGGAGCTACCAGTAAGAAAAAAGTAGCTACATGTCGATGTCTAAAATGACTCCTAGGCAAATGGGAAAAATACAGAAATGGGCCAGAAACATGAACCAAGCCGTATAAAATTTACAATCAAACAGCACCAGAAACCTGCCGGACTTCATATCTCAGAATAACATGTCACTTAAAACTTGGAAACTCAATTGGTGAATCGAAGCTTATGTGAGTGGAATTTAGTGGAAGTTAGGAGAAGCATTAAATCAAACCAAAGCATCAGTTATCATCAATTATGAAACAACAAGGTGATTTTGAATGGAAAATAGCAAATACCTGTTGATGAACATCAGTCATGGATAAGGTCATGTGTAAAAACACCTTAATGGTGGCCAAGACAACCGCACCGTTTGCATGCTGAAGTCTATCTTCAAGAAGATTCATCACGTCAAAGATCTCCTCGCTATCTGTTGGAACATATTTAGCAACCAATTCCAAAACAATACATTGTGCCCATTCACTAAATTCTTTGATCCTGCAGTAATCAAATGCAGACTTCGGTACTTCCTAACTTTCAATATACGTAAGAAACTAACAAATATGATCTACCACCAATTCTTAATCTCAAAATTTAAAACTAACTTACACGATGAATATGCACATATTAAAATATTGCTGCAGCATGTAAGAACAAAGACAGTTTACGTGTTCATTTTGGATTCTCCAGGTTGTGCATCCTTATAATTAGGTACAGACTACAGGGTCTAGTTTCCGTGCAAGAGAGAATCAGAAAGGATACGTGTGAGCGGAATAATCACACCTGCATATCACCAAGAAATACTGGATCTAGAAAACTAAAAGTAAAAAAAATTTTCATTTTTCTATAATAATGAAACTAACCATCGAGCATCATTGTTTGACCAAGTTATCAAAAAAAAACACTGAATAAAGCTGAGGAAAAACCAAGGTCTGCCACGTAAGGAATGCAGAATCATGAATTGCATTCATCTACTCTGTCGCGGTGACAAATCATTTTACAATAAAAGGAGAGCACAACAAACATACTAAATAATAAATAATGTGGATGACTTTGTAGTTAGTACTAATTGAAATTCAATAGCTAGAAAAAAATCTGCTAATGAACCCCAATACGATACCTATTTAAAAAGTAATATACAACTGGCTTGCTAAGCAATGCTTCTCTCTCCCTAGCTGCTTCCTCGGATGTGCTGGCTTCCAGACCCCAAATCTCCTGAAGAGAAGTTAAACAATTCGCGACCACCTGATTGACAACAGTAAATAAAACGATTTTGACATAAGAAAAGCAAATCCTGTCTGGAAAGAACGGAATGATGACAAAAAAAGTGGGATGATTCAAGATTAAGAAGATTTTGATCATACTTATGCAAATCCGAAAAAACAAAGCAATAGTTTACTGTTACCAATTTATCAAGAATGTATGCATATCTCAACTCCAAATCAAACCCATGTAGTACAGGTAGAGATTGATCTGAAGGTTAAAAGTTGCATTTACATCTAAAAACAGAGATAACAAATGATGCACAAAATAATTTCACCTGAGCATCTTTGTCTTTAAGCATCAAATGCTTGAGCAAAGCAGGAAAATCTGCATCCACGCAAGTCGATGCTGATATATGATATAGTTTGAGCACTCCAACAGCAGCAACCATCCTAACATAACTATTCCCATCTTTCAACCCATTACCTAAAGGCCCAACCAAGTATTCCACCAAATTAGCCACACCAAGGGAACAAAGACTCCTCAATGCCAAACCCCTAATCATTGGATCCTCATCCTTGCAGTCCCTCTGGAGAAAGTTAATAGTCAAAAGTGCAAGATCTGGATTGTGCTTCGCGTAATTCCCCACATACAAATAACACATCTTTTTTAGGACAATATCTGAAGTCGCTGAGCACATCACCATTTCACTAAAAACTGATGATACATCAATTCCAATCGTCATGTAAGATATAACCTTCTTAAAAAGGTCCCTTTTCGTGTCATCGGTGCCAGGAGCTCGGCTACCAGCAAGCTGGCGCAACTGCAATTTCAGATCTGAAACTTCCCCTTTCCTGCTCGAAACAAAAGGAGGGTCAGAATTTGAAGTAGCATAGTTACCATCCATTTTCGAAGTTCGAGAACGAGATAAAGTGAAGTAAATATTCACTAATTTTTTCCGTTTCAAAGTGCCCAAATCTCCATGAATTAACATAATACCCTCATATCAAACCCACCAGGACACGAACATCACATAACACAAATACAGCAATGAACTGGATTCGTAGTTCCATTTTCATCTAACGATCCCCATGGCCACACAGTGAAAAGATATCCACAACCACATGGTCATAACGCACATTAGTTAAATTGATAGTGTTTTTTTTCTTTCGTTTCACAACAGGCGATTGACTTAAACCATTTGCAAAATTCAATAGCACTCATTCATACAGTAGAATTTCAAGTAACAATAACTCAATCTAGTAAAACTTAAACCCCAACTACAAAACTTCCCATATTTCTAAACATCGATATTTCACACCCATTTACCTATTCAACTAAAAAAAAGGGGGTTTTGAGTCAAAAGTTGCGCCAGTTGATAAATACTCTGCCTATGACTTTCCGTCCAGCTAAAACCCATAAGTATCGAGAGAATTAGAGGAATGAGGGATTAGAAGAGAAACCCGGAAGGCTGAGATGGGGAAGGGGATCGTTGAGATTGAGCTGGAGGCGCCATTACTGATTCGCGATCCTTTAAATTCAACTGGTTGATGCTCGAATCAAGGCTTCCGATAAATTTAGAGAATTCTTCAGTTATCAAATGCTTACCCACCAAAAAAAATTGGATCTTGGGAGGAGCGACGGATCCGCATACAGGTGATTTTAGCTAAGAGCCAAAGACTTTAGAACCCAGTCCCTAACCAAAGGGTTGTTTTGTTTTGTAACCTTGGTAAACATTTTTTTTAAAAATATGATCTTACCATGTAGTGAACAAATTAACTACATGATTATGATTATTAGCACTCATTAAAAAAATTAATTTTTTATTAGCGAAATAAAGAGATTTTTTGTGCAAGAAAAATGCGCTTTGTCTCTTATAATTAGGTCTTAAGGTTTTAAACTTCATATTTTGTATTATATGTAATTGACTGTAAATATGTGGAATCACGTTTTAATTTATGTAAATTTAATTTATTTTGAGGATTAATTCATTCAATCCCAAGATTCCAACTAATTAATTTTGTGTGTGTATATATATGAAAAAAATAAAAATAAATTTATACTACGGTTTGAAGTGTAATCATTCTATAAATCTATTTATCTCAATTAGATACATTTGTCCTACATTAATTGAAATTAAAATTTAATTTTTTTATAAAAGTTTATAATAGATTCATGTAACAATTTGAATTAACTATTTTTTTAAAGTGATGATCGATATATAATAGGTTTTATAGGGGCCTATGTACAGTTGCAGAGTCGTGGACCTGGCTCGAGGAGTGATAAAATTGTATCAGAAACGATCACTAGTAGAAACACCGATAGAATGGGTATCATTTTTGAACATGCAGGACAAAGTGCTACACCACGTGAACATCTTGAAAATGTTGGAGTCGTCTCTAAATTTTCGGCGTTGGTGGAACGAAGGACAGGCCGCGACGAGGACGTTGTATAGTAGATTCTATAATACCTATTACGCAATCGCACAAACGCAAGCCTGAACCCGAAACGTGACACTCAATCTTCGTAATCAAACAATATTTACCTCACAACTGCACATATATATATTTTTTCAAAGCGTGAACATATTTTTCAATGGGGAAATTGCTCCTAAATCCCTAAACCCAAACTTAACTTGTTCCTAACTCCCTAGCCATCAAAAACTCTCTTTTAACTCCCTAAACCTATAGAATTGACAAAACTACCCTTATTCTCTATTTTCTTTAATTGATCCTCCGCGCTTCACAAAATGGTATCAGAGCATGGTTAATTTATTTCAAACACGAAAATTTTATTATTACTAGTAATTAAATGTATGAGAAGGAGAATTTCGAAAAAATTATGAATCCGAACTTTAGTTCGAGGAGAATAATTTACAAGAACTATTCCAATATTTTGGAATATACACAAGTTTATCTAACTATTGTTAGATATCAGAAACAGGAGAACAAAGGAAATTTATCTCCTGATGAAAGACAGCAGTGTTTGCAAAACCTTGCATACACAAAAGGTAGACTCTTACAGGCCGAAAAGACCAGATCTTCAATGATCTGTTAAATATGCCAGGGACTACCATCCAGCTCGAAATTGAACTTATTTCCCTAGAAATAATTCAATTAGAACAAGAATTACAGCGAAGTACATGCTTCACTGAACTCAGAACGAAAGGTATGCGTTTACAAGGTTTAAAGAACCGTAAAAACATACTTCAAAATCTACTCAGAAGAAATTCTTCAGAGAACAATGGATCTGTATAAACAGAAGATCTACGAAGGGAAGCAACAGCACCCTCAGGTAAAAAT
>NW_027331512.1:0-2487 GCF_022965805.1 Primulina eburnea
TTGACATTTGGCAACCACAAAATAAAGTCCATAAAATGTCAATCCAAGTTCTTTTTAAGAATAGCCACGAAAGTGTTCCAAAGTTTATTGCAAACTTCAGTTTGTCCATCCGTTTGAGGATAACAAGTGTAGAACACAATTTGTGCCAAGTTTAGCCCATAGTCTTCCAAAAGTACTCAAGAATTTAACATCGCGACCAGAAACAATAGTCCTAGGCATGCCATGCAACCTAACGACTACTCTAAAGAACAATCGCAATGTTTGAAGCATCCTCGGTTTTATGACAAGCTATAAAATGTGCCACTTAGAGAATCTTCCACAACAACACAAAATAGAATTCCTCCCTTCTTAGTCCTAGGCAACCACAAATAAAGTCCATAGAAATGTCAATCCAAGTTCTTTTTAAGAATAGCACGCGAAATGTTCCCAAATTTCTTGGCAACTTCAGTTTGTCCATCCGTTTGAGGATAAACATAGTAGAAAACAACATTTTGTGCCAAGTTGCCCATAAAGTCTTCAAAAAGTAACTCAAGAATTTAACATCGCGACCAGAAACAATAGTCCTAGGCATGCCATCAACCTAACGACTACTCTAAGAACAAATCTGCAATGTTTGAAGCCATACGGTTTATGACAGCTATAAAATGTGCCATCTTAGAGGATCTATCCACAAAACAAAAAATAGAATCCCTCCCCTTCTTGTCCTAGCAACCCCAAAAATGTCCATAAAATGTCAATCCAAGTTCTTTTTAAGAATAGCCCGCGAAAGTGTTCCCAAAGTTCTTTGACAACTTCAGTTTGTCCATCCGTTTGAAGGATGACTAGTAGAAAACAACAATTTTGTGCCAAGTTTAGCCCATAAAGTCTTCCAAAAGTAACTCAAGAATTTAACATCGCGACCAGAACATACTCCTAGGCATGCCATGCAACCTAACGCTACTCTAAAGAACAATCTGCAATGTTTGAGCATCATCGGTTTTATGACAAGCTATAAAATGTGCCACTTAGAGAATCTATCCACAACAACAAAAATAGAATCCCTCCCCTTCTTAGTCCTAGGCAACCCCAAATAAAGTCCATAGAAATGTCAATCCAAGTTCTTTTTAAGAATAGCACGCGAAAGTGTTCCCAAAGTTCATTGGCAACTTCAGTTTGTCCATCCGTTTGAGGTACAAGTAGTGAAAACAACAATTTTGTGCCAAGTTTAGCCCCTAAAGTCTTCAAAAGTAACTCAAGATTTAACATCGCGACCAGAAACATAGTCCTAGGCATGCCATGCAACCTAACGACTACTCTAAAGAACAAATCTGCAATGTTTGAAGCCTCATCGGTTTTATGACAAGCTAAAATGTGCCATCTTAGAGAATCTCCACAACAACAAAAAAAATAGAATCCTCCCTTCTTAGTCTAGGCAACCCCAATAATGTCCATAGAAATGTCAATCCAAGTTCTTTTTAAGAATAGCACGCGAATGTTCCCAAAGTTCTATTGCAACTTCAGTTTGTCCATCCGTTTAGGATGACTAGTAGAAAACAACAATTTTGTGCCAAGTTAGCCCATAAAGTCTTCCAAAAGTAACTCAAGAATTTAACATCGCGACCAGAAACAATACTCAGGCATTCCATGCAACCTAACGACTACTCTAAAGAACAATCCGCAATGTTTGAAGCATCATCGGTTTTATGAAGCTATAAAATGTGCCTCTTAGAGAATCTATCCACAACAACAAAAATAGATCCCTCCCCTTCTTAGTCTAGGCAACCCCAAAAATGTCCATAGATGTCAATCCAAGTTCTTTTTAAGAATAGCACGCGAAAGTGTTCAAAGTTTATTGCAACTTCAGTTTGTCCATCCGTTTGGGATAACAAGTAGTAGAAAACAACAATTTTTGCCAAGTTTAGCCCATAAAGTCTTCAAAAAGTAACTCAAGAATTTAACATCGCGACCAGAAACAATAGTCCTAGGCATGCCATGCAACCTAACGACTACTCTAGAACAAATCTGCAATGTTTGAAGCCTCATCGGTTTTATGACAAGCTATAAAATGTGCCATCTTAGAGAATCTATCCACAACAACAAAAATAGAATCCCTCCCCTTCTTAGTCCTAGGCAACCCAAAATAAGTCCATAGAAATGTCAATCCAAGTTCTTTTTAAGAATAGCACGCGAAAGTGTTCCCAAAGTTCTATTGGCAACTTCAGTTTGTCCATCCGTTTGAGGACACAGTGTAGAAAACAACAATTTTGTGCCAAGTTTAGCCCATAAAGTCTTCAAAAAGTAACTCAAGAATTTAACATCGCGACCAGAAACAATATCCTAGGCATGCCATGCAACCTAAGACACTCTAAAGAACAAATCTGCAATGTTTGAAGCATCATCGGTTTTATGACAAGCTATAAAATGTGCCATCTTAGAGAATCTATCCACAACAACAAAAATAGATCCTCCCATCTTAGTCCTAGGCAACCCCAAAATATGTCCATTAGA
>NW_027331513.1:0-13534 GCF_022965805.1 Primulina eburnea
ATCGGTTACGGTGGCCGGAAGCGCAACGGAAGTTTAAAATTTTAATTTTCTTGAGAAAATTTCGGCCACCTACTAGTCTTGTGCAACAAATACAATAAAAACACATTATGACATTCATAGGGTGTTTTAGAAATATACCTATCAATCTTTAAAAGATTGATGAATGGCACCAACTTTGTTGTCAAACAACAAGCTCTTCAAGGCATGAAGATCTACAAGCTCCTCCTCCAAATCCTTGAAACTTTCTTTCAAATTAGGCCCACCACAACTAGGTAGATCCCCTCTTTTGCACTAGAAAAATATGAGGATTTTTCAAAGAGAAGTGTGTGTATTCTCAACAATTGAAGACACAAAAATGGAGAAAAATGGAGAGAAAAAAAAGAGAGGTTTCGGCCTTGCTTCTGGAGGGAAGGAGAATGAGTTAATTCATGTCTTGGTTGTGAGAAAAGCAAAAAGCAAAAGGTGCATGCCTTGCATTATTTTAATAAAAAGTAATCTCCAACCCTTCACCTCCCATGCATGCATATAATATAGTTTTTAATCAAATTAAAAACTTTGGACTAAATTTAATTATCTCAAACATATTTGAGACTAATTAAACATTACTTGAATTTACCAAGTCCCACTAGTTAAATAATTATTTAATTGAGCTCTACAAGACTCAATATATTTAATTAATCAACACTTGAATTAATTTAATTATTTGGACTCTACTAGGTCCACTAGTGTTTAATTAATTCAACACTTGAATTAATTTAATTTAGTCCATAATAATGTTTATGAAAATCACAATTTTCCAAATACATTATTCACTTGGCCAAATTTTAATTTAGGAACACTTCCATAAATCAAAATTTACATTTCTCTCATAGAAGTCATACTTCTATTTTTCTTTACACTTATAAACTCATTTATAAGTCGTTCAACACATTGAACTATTTTCTCCTTTATAGAAGTCATACTTCTAATTTTCCTTACGCTTATAAACTCCTTTATAAGCCGTTCAACACATTGAACTATTTTACTTCTCAACGGGATCTAGAAAGCTAGTACTTGTGTGGCCCTCAATGGTTCATTGATACAACTAGCCGTGGGTTCACATCTCCATGTGATTCGGACTAAACATGTCCTTATCGAGCATACCCCAATTGCTCCATTCTTACTTATCAACACCTTGATAACAAGAACGTCAGAACTCAAGTCTGATAGTACCCAACCAATCATGTTAAACGCCTAGCAGCATCGCTTACATGATTCCCTAGGTATCAATGATAGTGCCTGCAAGAACCATTCAATTATGGTTAGCGTACAGTACGGTCCCTTCAACTCATATATCCCGATCGATTCGACAACCATTGGTTTATCGAGAGTTGTCAATGAATCGATACTATGTGTCATGTCGTAGTTGCATCGATGGTGTAATCTATGAAACCTTTCATAATTACAACCATACTCTGGCCAGAGATTTCGACCTACATACACATGATAACACATAGGATATCCATACCCGAAGGTAAGCGGTGAATCCCCGACTACAATGCATCGACTCCTATGTGTTTCGACAGAACACCCAACCTTGCCACCTGATGACCCCATGAGAGTCGGTAAACAAGTCAAAGTGTAATTCTAGCACATAGAGTCTCAATGTTGTCCCGGGTCATAAGGACTAATTCTGTACAACCATAAACCAGGACTTTTCCACTCGATAAGTGAGAACCACTTGGAAAGTCCTTTTATGGAGGGTTGTTCAGTGCACTCTACAAGGAGCACCTATCTGCATGTTCGGACATCACAATGTCCCCTACCAATGAAACATGGTACTCACATCGCAGATACTAGTCTCTAACTCGAGCGGCCTATATCCTTCTTAGTGGCGGCTGAATCGACTAGGAACCGTTTAGAATATACAGTATTACAAATATGAGTTTCATGATACTCATCATATGAGCATCTCATATTCTTTCTACTATTTGTATATTCAAGGGCTTTATCTATGCACTAGCATGGGTATACAGATAAAGATTTGCCAAAATAATAATTTCAAATATTATTAAAATAAAGATTGCTTATACATAGAGTTTCATTGTGAACACTCGGCCAACACTTGGCTCGACGGGCACCTACTCTAACAATCTCCCACTTGCACTAGAGCCAACTACCCATATGCTTAAAACCCATTGATTCGCGATGCTTGTCGAATAATGGTCCAGGTAAAGGCTTAGCTAGTGGATCAACAACATATCTGCGGAGCCGACTTTGTCAATAGACACTTCTCTTTCCACAATCTCTCCGAGGATGTGGTACTTTCTCAATACTAGTTTGGATTTCTGATGAGACCTTGGCTCCTTTGCTTGAGCTAAGCTCCCGTGTTGTCACACAACACCGGGATAGGAGCAACTCCATTAGGAATGACGTCCAACTCTTGGACGAAATTCCTTATCCAAACAGCCTCCCTTGCTGCATCTGATGCAGCAATGTATTCGGCCTCTGTGCTGGAATCCGATATTGTCTTGCTTGGAACTCTTCCAAGAGACAGCAGCACCATTGAGCATGAATACAAAACCAGAGGTTGACTTCGAGTCATCGATATCGCTTTGGAAGCTAGAGTCGGTATAGCCTTCCAATTTAGTTCTCCACCCCATAGACCAAGAACAATTTATTGGTCCTTCTCAACTACTTGAGGATGTCTTTCACAGCTTTCATGTGGAAGACCAGGGTTCGATTGATATCTACTCACTACACTTAGTGCGAAAGCCACGTCAGGACGTGTAGATATCATCCCATACATGATGCTACCAATTGCCGAAGCATACGGAATGCGTGTCATCGCCACTATCTCTGCATCAGTCTTGGGAGACAGACTTGGATAGGGACACGCCATGACACATTGGTAGATGTCCTCTCTTGGACTCATCCATCGAGAACCGCTTCACGATGGTATCAATGTATGTGGACTGGGTGAGACCAAGCATCTTTTCGATCTATCTCAATAGATCTGTATCCCAATACAAAAGATGCTTCACCCAAGTCCTGCATCGAGAACTTACTCGCTAACCATATCTTAGTTGATTGCAACATTCCTACATCATTCCCAATGAGTAGAATGTCATCAACATAAACACCAGGAATGTCACAACACTCCCACTGACCTTCTTATACACAGGGTCCTCAGGATTCTTAGTAAATCAAACTTTGATTGTACATCGAATCTAAGGTTCCAACTCCTGATGCCTGCTTTAGATCATAAATAGATCTCTGAAGTTTGCATACCATATGCTCACTTCCGATAGATGTAAACCCTTCAGGTTGAGACATGTAAATCACTTTCTTAAAATCCCCATTAAGAAAGCTGTCTTAACATCCATCTGCCATATCTCATAGTCATACCATGCAGCTATGGCTAGCAAAATCCTTATGGACTTGAACATTGCGACTGGGAAAAGGTTTCCTCAAAGTCAACTCCTTGTCTTTGAGTACATCCTTTTGCCACCAATCGCGCCTTGAAGGTCAATACCTTCCCATCCGCCCCAAGTCCCTATGGGAACGTTCCCTCAGGTGGATCAAGATCCTACACTTGGTTCGAATGCATGGAATTCATCTCAGATTCCATCTTCAAGCCACTTGGATGAATCGGCATCAGATAACGCTTCCTTGAAGGTCCTTGGATCACATCCATGGTTAGGCTCATCATGGCCCTCTTCAAGAAGCTGACCATACCTCATAGGTGGTCTCGAGACTTTCTCGATCTTCTAGGAGCTTGTATCTCCTCTCTTGGCTCTTCGGGTGTGGGTTCTATAATTGTGGGTTCTCTCGAACCTCTTCGAGTTCTATCATCTCCCTTTTTCTATCCAATAGAAAATCCTTTTCCAAAAAGGTTGCATTCCTAGAAACAAACACTTTGTTTCTTGGGGATGATAGAAATGATATCCAACTTAATTCCTTGGATATCCCACAAAGTAACAAAATGGATCAACAATCCAATTTATCTCCCACTACCTGCTTCACATAAGCAGGGCTCCCCATATTCTAAGATAAGAATATTTGGGAGGCTTACCCATCCATATCTCATATGGTGTCTGCCTTTGAATGGACATTTAGGAATATCTTTTACTTTTAAGTTATAGAGATCGTTTTCAAGTTCTCAAGTACCAATTAAACATTCATTCTTGTAAATGTTGCAAACACCTTTGCTAAATAAACAAGAATATCCATTTTTATCACATAGAAATGGAAACAATGTTTTACAAAAAGGTACAAACAAAACATCTCTTAAAATTAACTTAAACTATTGTTCAACAATAAGTAAACATCCTTAATAGCCTTGGCAGCAACTCTTGCTCCATTGCCCATCCTCAAGAAGGTCACACCTTCCTTAAGCTTCCTACTTCTTCCCATCACCTGTAACCCATTACAGAGATGTGAGTCACAACCGGTATCTAATACCCAAGAAGTAGAGTTAATTGAAATGTTTACTTAAATTTAGAACATACCGTTTCCAGAACACTTCTGGGCAGATTCTTTGCAATTCGCCTCCAATGTCCAGGCTTCTTGCAGTGATGACAACATCACAGTCTTGTCAGCCTTAACTGGTCTGGCTGCCTCAACGGGATTCGGAGATTGCCTCAACAAGGGCACGTTTCTTGGGACGTTGGAAAGAACTCTTCTTTCCCTTCCCATGTGGATCAATCTTCGTACCAGATGAAGAACCCACATAAAGAACCAACTTCTCTTTCTTGATGGTGGATTCAAACGTAACAAGCATGTTCACCAACTCCTCAAGGGTCGGTTCCATCTTGTTCATGTTGAAGTTCACCACAAAAGGATCAAATGAGCTAGGCAGCGATAACAGCAACACGTCGGTGGTCAACTCCGAAGGCAAGATCAGATCCATGCCAACGAGCTTGTCCACGAGCCCGATCACCTTTAGGCCATGCTCATGGACCGAGGCCCCATCTCGCATGCGCAAAGTGATCAGCTCCTTGACGGTAGCATGCCTAAGAGGACGCGTTTGCTCTCCAAAGAGCTTGAGTGCAAATGAATGTCAGCAGCACTCTTTGCACCCTCAAAACGCCTCTAGCTCATCATTCATAGAAGTCAGCATATAACACCTGGCTATCAAGTCATGGTCACACCATTCCTTGTAAGCCTGCAATTCCTCAGGATTGCAGTCAGTCGGAGCCTCAACAGGGGGCGACTGAGTCAGTGTATATGTTACCCTTTCCGAATTCAAGACTTTTCAAATTTCTTAGCCAAGTGAGGTAATTAGGTCCAGTTAATATGTGTTTGTCGAGTATTACAGATATCGAATTGCGCATCGAAGACATTGTCGATTTGTACTGAAAAGTAAAACAGATAAATGTTGATGACTATTTAAATATTTGGTAAGATATAAAGTATGGACTTTAACTTTATAAATATTTACTCCCACTGTTTTGACATCTTTCACTACCCTCTAGTGAAAACGGGAAACTCCTTTCCTCAGTAGGTACGTAAGGTCCAATTAGCGAATTATGATCCCGAATAATATCAGCCAATCACAATTCCTAAAAGGTAGTTTCCAATTGCATCACAATGCAACCCTTAACGTAAACTTTTGTCTCACGTTTGATTAGGACCCAATAATATGACGTCGTTCATCTTCACGTGTCAAGCCTTACCCATCGATGTTGAACCTTAATGGACGGTCGCCATGAGTTCCCTCAATAATATGAGCCGAAATCATGGGAGTTCCACGTAGTTCACATCCATGTCAATGGATGTCACAGCTTTCCGGCACCCAGGCCCCCCAATAATATGAGCCGAGCCCCGAGTACGGGTAGCGTTCATCATGCACCCATTGTCGATGGAAGACAAGGAAATTATAAACAAATTTATAATTCCCCTTTTCGGGCTTGATATTAATTTTGAATCTTATTCAAAATGAGGGTTTTTAATTTTGAAAGGTCTCATCATTAATTTTATTTTAAAAGCTCGCCATGTTTGATCGTATGTTTGCCGGATTCATGCAACTTTGTTATTATCAATAATAACGCACATACTCATTATTTATAACATATCATGCATATATTATAAATAGTAAACAAACAAGGATGATCAATCGCCCCAAACTAATGGCCCGTGTGAGCTAAACACGGGCCTAGGTCCAATCCTAGGGTAAATGCACGGGATGCAAATGCAACATATTACATAGCTTCCAATATTACATGTCTTCGATCTTCATAATCATCATGGCCACCATCTTCCAATCTTGATCTTCCCTATCTAATATTTACAAATAAATATCCATGGCAATAGGGATACATCTCATGGGGTGGGAACGGGCCATAAACCAAGCCCACTTTAAATTGATAATTATTACAATCATTCAACACAAATATCCTAGCATACACCTAGCAAATTGGGCTTGGGCTTTTGATCATCCTTCATGCATAATATCACATATCATACACCATCAATTAATTATCACAATAATTAATTGATCCAATATTATATATCTTGATCCAATCACTAACCGCCACGATTATAAACTAAATTAACAAAGTATACAAACACCTTTGTCTACTTTCAAATTAATTTATTTATAACCGAATTTCTTGTAAATCACCATTTACTATAAATAATTAAAGTCCAACTTAAATTATTTATTTCATGAGAAAATTTGCAACTTTTGTAATTTTAAACTTAAGGGCCCAAAAACTCATTTTTCACCAAAAACATTTTGGCCCATTTAAAATTCACAAACATGTTAGCCATCCAATGGCCCAACAACTCAAGGCCCATGACACTTTGATATTCCAAAACACTTTTGGAAACCCTAGTCGTCATCGCCGGAGCTCCGTCGCCGGACCAACTTAAAAAAATTTTTTTTTTTTTTTAAAAGGATGGGGCTTTCGGGCAGCCCCTCGGGCTGCCCTTGCTGCCCGTTTCGGGCAGCCCTCGGGCCGGCTGCCCGAAATGGGCAGCAACAAGCTGCCGAAAATCCCCAAAGGCCTTGATTTGTTGCAAAAACTACACTCATGCGGTTAGAAATCGATCTCAACATATATCTTGTATTTGCTACACAAAAACGTAACCATAGCTCGGATACCACTTGAAAGGGATCGGTTACGGTGGCCGGAAGCGCAACGGAAGTTTAAAAATTTTTTCTAAAATTTCGGCCACCCCTATCTTGTGCAACAAATACAAAAAACACAATGACATTCATAGGGTGTTTTAGAAATTACCTATCAATCTTAAAAGATTGATGATGGCTCCAACTTTGTTGTCAAACAACAAAGCTCTTGAAGGCATGAAGATCTACAAGCTCCTCCTCCAAATCCTTGAACTTTCCTTCAAATTAGGCCCACCCAACTAGGTAGATCCCCTCATATTTTGCACTAGAAAAATATGAGGATTTTTCAAAGAGAAGTGTGTGTTTCTCAACAATTGAAGAACACAAAAAGAGAAAAATGGAGAAAAAGAGAGTTTCGGCCATGTTATGAGGGAGGAGAATGAATTCATGTCTTGGTGTGCAAAGCAAAAAGCAAAAGTGCATGCCTGCATTATTTTATCAAAAGTAATCTCCAACCCTTCACCTCCCATGCATGCATATATATAGTTTTTAATCAAATTAAAAACTTTGGACTAAATTTAATTATCTCAAACATATTTGAGACTAATTAAACATTACTTGAATTTACCAAGTCCCACTAGTTAAATAATTATTTTAATTGAGCTCTACAAGACTCAATATATTTAATTAATTCAACACTTGAATTAATTTAATTATTTGGACTCTACTAGGTCCACTAGTGTTTAATTAATTCAACACTTGAATTAATTTAATTTAGTCCATAATAATGTTTATGAAAATCACAATTTTCAAATACATTATTCACTTGGCCAAATTTTAATTTAGGAACACTTCCATAAATCAAAATTTACATTTCTCTCATAGAAGTCATACTTCTATTTTTCTTTACACTTATAAACTCATTTATAAGTCGTTCAACACATTGAACTATTTTCTCCTTTATAGAAGTCATACTTCTAATTTTCCTTACGCTTATAAACTCCTTTATAAGCCGTTCAACACATTGAACTATTTTACTTCTCAACGGGATCTAGAAAGCTAGTACTTGTGTGGCCCTCAATGGTTCATTGATACAACTAGCCGTGGGTTCACATCTCCATGTGATTCGGACTAAACATGTCCTTATCGAGCATACCCCAATTGCTCCATTCTTACTTATCAACACCTTGATAATAAGAACGTCAGAACTCAAGTCTGATAGTACCCAACCAATCATGTTAAACGCCTAGCAGCATCGCTTACATGATTCCCTAGGTATCAAATGATAGTGCCTGCAAGAACCATTCAATTATGGTTAGCGTACAGTACGGTCCCTTCAACTCATATATCCCGATCGATTCGACAACCATTGGTTTATCGAGAGTTGTCAATGAATCGATACTATGTGT
Organism: Primulina eburnea; assembly: GCF_022965805.1. Taxonomy (NCBI): domain Eukaryota; kingdom Viridiplantae; phylum Streptophyta; class Magnoliopsida; order Lamiales; family Gesneriaceae; genus Primulina; species Primulina eburnea. Next base: position 8,461 of record NW_027331513.1, read on the forward strand.
CATGTCGTAGTTGCATCGATGGTGTAATCTATGAAACCCCTTTCATAATTACAACCATACTCTGGCCAGAGATTTCAACTACATACACATGATAACACATAGGATATCCATACCCGAAGGTAAGCGGTGAATCCCCGACTACAATGCATCGACTCCTATGTGTTTCGACAGAACACCCAACCTTGCCACCTGATGACCCCATGAGAGTCGGTAAACAAGTCAAAGTGTAATTCTAGCACATAGAGTCTCAATGTTGTCCCGGGTCATAAGGACTAATTCTGTACAACCATAAACCAGGACTTTTCCACTCGATAAGTGAGAACCACTTGGAAAGTCCTTTTATGGAGGGTTGTTCAGTGCACTCTACAAGGAGCACCTATCTGCATGTTCGGACATCACAATGTCCCCTACCAATGAAACATGGTACTCACATCGCAGATACTAGTCTCTAACTCGAGCGGCCTATATCCTTCTTAGTGGCGGCTGAATCGACTAGGAACCGTTTAGAATATACAGTATTACAAATATGAGTTTCATGATACTCATCATATGAGCATCTCATATTCTTTCTACTATTTGTATATTCAAGGGCTTTATCTATGCACTAGCATGGGTATACAGATAAAGATTTGCCAAAATAATAATTTCAAATATTATTAAAATAAAGATTGCTTATACATAGAGTTTCATTGTGAACACTCGGCCAACACTTGGCTCGACGGGCACCTACTCTAACAAAAAGTGTTTTAGCTTTTCCCACAACCAAGACTAGTCATCCTCCCTCATTCTAGACTCAATATTTTCAAAAATGTCTCTCCTTCTCTCCTAGGGATGAATAGTGCCGAAAATACTATTCATTTTTCTCTCCAATTTTTGTTCTTCAATTGTTGAGGAAACAATACACTTCTCAAAGAAAAATGCTCTAATTTTTCTAGTGCAAAATTAGAGTGATTCTAGCTAGTTGGTGGTGGGCTTAATATTTGAGCAAGGCGGGCTCAAAGGAAGCTTGAAGATTGTCATGCCATTGAAGAGCTTAGTTGTATATCAACTAAGTTGGAGCCATCATCAATCTTTTAAGATTGATAGGTACAATTCTAAACACACTATGAATGTCATTTTGTATTTTATTGTATTTGCTACACAAATCATGGGGTGGTCGAAATTTTGATACAAAATTTTGATTTTTTTGAACTTCCGTTGCGCTTCCGGTCACCGTAACCGATCCCCTTTCACTAAGAAGGGTAGGGATTCTTTTTGTTGTTGTTGTGGACAGATTCTCTAAGATGGCACATTTTGTAGCTTGTCATAAAACCGATGATGCTTCAAACATTGCGGATTTGTTCTTTAGAGAAGTCTTTAGGTTGCATAGCATGCCTAGGACTATTTTTTCTGGTCACGAGGTTAAATTCTTGAGTTACTTTTGGAATTCTTTAAGGGCTAAACTTGGTACAAAATTGTTGTTTTCTACTACTTGTCATCTCAAACGGATGAACAAACTGAAGTTGTCAATAGAACTTTGGGAATACTTTTGCGTGCTATTCTTAAAAAGAACTTGGATTGACATTTCTATGGACTTTATTTTGGGGTTGCCTAGGACTAAGAAGGGGAGGGATTCTAGTTTTGTTGTTGTGGATAGATTATCTAACATGGCACATTTTATAAAGTCCATATAAAATGTTAGGTTGCATGGCATGCCTAGAACTATTGTTTCTGGTCGCGATGTTAAATTCTTGAGTTACTTTTAGAAGACTTTATGGGCTAAAATTGGCACGAAATTGTATTTTCTACTACTTTTCATCTTCAAATGGATGGACAAACTGAAGTTGTCAATAGAACTTTGGGAACACTTTTGCGTGTTATTCTTAAAAAGAACTTGGATTGACATTATATGGACTTTATTTTGCGGTTGCCTAGGACTAAGAAGGATAGGGGTTCTATTTTTGTTGTTGTGGATAGATTCTCTAAGATGGAACATTTTATAGCTTGTCATAAAACCGATGATGCTTCAAACATTGCGGATTTGTTCTTTAGAGAAGTCGATAGGTTGCATGGCATGCCTAGGACTATTTTTTGGTCGAGATGTTAAATTCTTGAGTAACCTTTTGGAAGACTTTATGGGCTAAACTTGGCACAAAATTGTTGTTTTCCACTACTTGTCATCCTCAAACGGATGGACAAACTGAAGATGCTTCAAACATTGCGGGTTTGTTCTTTAGAGAAGTCGTTAGGTTGCATGGCATGCCTAGGACTATTGTTTCTGGTCGCGATGTTAAATTATTGTGTTACTTTTGGAAGACTTTATGGGCTAAACTTGGCATATAATTGTTGGTTTCTACTACTTGTCATCCTCAAACGGATGGACAAACTGAAGTTGTCAATAGAACTTTGGGAACACTTTTGCGTGCTATTTTTAAAAAGAACTTGGATTGACATTTCTATGGACTTTATTTTGGGGTTGCCTAAGACTAAGAAGGGTAGGGATTCTATTTTTGTTGTTGTGGATAGATTCTCTAAGATGGCACATTTTATAGCTTGTCATAAAACCAATGATGCTTCAAACATTGCGGATTTGTTCTTTAGAGAAGTCGTTAGGTTGCATGGCATGCCTAGGACTATTGTTTTTTTGTCGAGATGTTAAATTCTTGAGTAACCTTTTAGAAGACTTTATGGGCTAAACTTGGCACAAATTGTTGTTTTCTACTACATGTCATCCTCAAACGGATGGACAAACTGAAGTTGTCAATAGAACTTTGGGAAGACTTTGCGTGCTATTCTTAAAAGAACTTGGATTGAAATTTATATGGACTTTATTTTTAGGGTTGCCTAGGATTAAGAAGGGTAGGGATTCTTTTTTTGTTGTTGTGGATAGATTCTCTAAGATGACACATTTTATAGCTTGTCATAAAACCAATGATGCTTCAAACATTGCGGATTTGTTCTTTAGAGAAGTCGTTAGGTTGCATGGCATGCATAGTACTATTGTTTCTGGTCGCGATGTTAAATTCTTGAGTTACTTTTGGAATACTTTATCGGCTAAACTTGGCACAAAATTGTTGTTTTCTACTACTTGTCATCCTCAAACGGATGGACAAACTGAAGTTGTCAATAGAACTTTGGGAACAATTTTGCGTGCTATTCTTAAAAAGAACTTGGATTGAAATTTCAATGGACTTTATTTTGGGGTTGCCTAGGACTAAGAACGGTAGGGATTCTTTTTTGTTGTTGTGGACAGATTCTCTAAGATGGCACATTTTATAGCTTGTCATAAACCGATGATGCTTCAAACATTGCGGATTTGTCTTTAGAAAAGTCGTTAGGTTGCATGGCATGCCTAGGATTATTTTTTCTGGTCGTGATGTTAAATTCATGAGTTACTTTTGGAATTCTTTAAGGGCTAAACTTGGCACAAAATTGTTGTTTTCTACTACTTGTCATCCTCAAACGGATGGACAAACTGAAGTTGTCAATAGAACTTTGGGAACACTTTGCGTGCTATTCTTAAAAAGAACTTGGATTGACATTTCTATGGACTTTATTTTGGGGTTGCCTAGGACTAAGAAGGGGAGGGATTCTAGTTTTGTTGTGTGGATAGATTATCTAAGATGGCACATTTTCTAGCTTGTCATAAAACCGATGATGCTTCAAACATTGCGGATTTGTTCTTTAGAGAAGTCGTTAGGTTGCATGGCATGCCTATGACTATTGTTTCTGGTCGCGATGTTAAAATCTTGAGTTACTTTTGGAAGACTTTATGGGCTAAACTTGGCCCAAAATTGTTGTTTTCTACTACTTGTCATCCTCAAACGGATGGACAAACTGAAGTTGTCAATAGAACTTTGGGAACACTTTTGCGTGCTTCTCAAAAAGAACTTGGATTGACATTTCTATGGACTTTATTTTGGAGTTGCCTAGGACTAAGAAGGGGAGGGATTATATTTTGTTGTTGTGGATAGATTCTCTTAGATGGCACATTTTATAGCTTGTCATAAAACCGATGATGCTTCAAACATTGCGGATTTGTTCTTTAGAGAAGTCGATAGGTTGCATAGAATGCCTAGGACTATTGTTTTTGGTCGCGATGTTAAATTCTTGAGTAACTTTTGGAAGACTTTATGGGCTAAACTTGGCACAAAATTGTTGTTTTCCACTACTTGTCATCCTCAAACGGATGGACAAACGAAGTTGTCAATAGAACTTTGGGAACACTTTTGCGTGCTATTCTTAAAAAAAACTTGGATTGACATTTCTATGGTCTTTATTTTGGGGTTTCCTAGGACTAAGAAGGGGAGGGATTCTATTTTTGTTGTTGTGGATAGATTCTCAAAGATGGCACATTTTATAGCTTGTCGTAAAACCGATGATGCTTCAAACATTGCGGATTTGTTCTTTAGAGAAGTCGTTAGGTTGCATGGCATGCCTAGGACTATTGTTTCTGGTCGCGATGTTAAATTCTTGAGTTACTTTTTGAAGACTTTATGGGCTAAACTTGGCATAAAATTGTTGTTTTCTACTACTTGTCATCCTCAAACGGATGGACAAACTGAAGTTGTCAATAGAACTTTGGGAACACTTTTGCGTGTTATTCTTAAAAAGAACTTGGATTGACATTTATATGGACTTTATTTTAGGGTTGCCTAGGACTAAGAAGGAGAGGGATTCTATTTTTGTTGTTGTGGATAGATTCTCTAAGATGGCACATTTTATAAAGTCCATATAAAATGTTAGGTTGCATGGCATGCCTAGGACTATTGTTTTTGGTCGAGATGTTAAATTCTTGAGTAACCTTTTGGAAGACTTTATGGGCTAAACTTGGCACAAAATTGTTCTTTTCTACTACTTGTCATCTTCAAACGGATGGACAAACTGAAGTTGTCAATAGAACTTTGGGAACACTTTTGCGTGTTATTCTTAAAAAGAACTTGGATTGATTTATATGGACTTTATTTTGGGGTTGTCTAGGACTAAGAAGGGTAATGATATGAATCTTTGTACGAATAAATAGCAAACACGATTAAAAATAAATTGCACGCTCTATTCAATTACGATAATAAGATTCGTGTGTTTTTCCCGATCT
>NW_027331514.1:0-3337 GCF_022965805.1 Primulina eburnea
TAGAAAAACAACAATTTTGTGCCAATTTTAGCCCATAAAGTCTCCAAAGTAACTCATAATTTAACAACATCGCGACCAAAACAATAGTCCTAGGCATGCCATGCAACCTAGCGACTTCTCTAAAGAACAAATCCGCAATGTTTGAAGCATCATCGGTTTATGACAAGCTATAAAATGTGTCATCTTAGAGAATCTATCCACAACAACGAAAATAGAATCCCTCTCTTTCTTTGTCCTAGGCAACCCAAAATAAAGTCCATAGAAATGTCAATCCAAGTTCTTTTTAAGAATAGCACGCAAAAGTGTTCCCAAAGTTCTATTGACATATTCAGTTTGTCCATCCGTTTGAGGATGACAAGTAGTAGAAACAACATTTTGTGCCAAGTTTAGCCCAGAAAGTCACCAAAAGTAACTCAAGAATTTAACATCGCGATCAGAAACAATAGTCCTAGGAATGCCATGCAACCTAGCGACTTCTCTAAATAACAAATCCGCAATGTTTGAAGCATCATCGGTTTTATGACAAGCTATAAATGTGTCATCTTAGAGAATCTATCCACAACAACGAAAATAGAATCCCTCCCTTTCTTAGTCCTGAGCAACCCAAAATAAAGTCCATAGAAATGTCAATCCAAGTTCTTTTTAAGAATATCACGCAAAAGTGTTCCCAAAGTTCTATTGACAACTTCAGTTTGTCCATTCGTTTGAGGATGACAAGTAGTAGTAAAACCAATTTTGTGCCAAGTTTAGCCCAGAAAGTCTTCCAAAGTAACTCAATAATTTAACATCGCGACCAGAAACAATAGTCCTAGGCATGCCATGCAACCTAGCGACTTCTCTAAAGAACAAATCCGCAATGTTTGAAGCATCATCGGTTTATGACAAGCTATAAAATGTGTCATCTTAGAGAATCTATCCACAACAACGAAAACAGAATCCCTCCCTTCTTAGTCCTGAGCTACCCAAATAAATTCATAGAAATTCAATCCAAGTTCTTTTTAAGAATAGCACGAAAATGTTCACAAGTTCTATTGACAACTTCAGTTTGTCCATCCGTTTGAGGATGACAAGTAGTAAACAACAATTTTGTGCCAAGTTTAGCCCAAAAGTCTTCCAAAAGTAACTCAATAATTTAACACAGCGACCAGAAACAATAGTCCTAGTCATGCCATGCAACCTAACGACTTCTCTAAAGAACAAATCCGCAATGTTTGAAGCATCATTGGTTTTATGACAAGCTACAAAATGTGTCATCTTAGAGAATCTATCCACAACAACGAAAATAGAATCCCTCCCTTTCTTAGTCCTAGGCAACCCAAAATAAAGTCCATAGAAATGTCAATCCAAGTTCTTTTTAAGAATAGCACGCAAAAAAGTTCCCAAAGTTCTCTTGACAACTTCAGTTTGTCCATCTGTTTGAGGATGACAAGTAGTAGAAAACAACAATTTTGTGCCAAGTTTAGCCCAGAAAGTCTTCCAAAAGTAACTCAAGAATTTAACATCGCGACCAGAAACAATAGTCCTAGGAATGCCATGCAACCTAGTGACTTCTCTAAATAACAAATCCGCAATGTTTGAAGCATCATCGGTTTTATGACAAGCTATAAAATGTGTCATCTTAGAGAATCTATCCACAACAACAAAAATAGAATCCCTCCCTTCTTAGTCCTAGGCAACCCAAAATAAAGTCCATAAAAATGTCAATCCAAGTTCTTTTTAAGAATAGCACGCAAAAGTGTTCCCAAAGTTCTTTTGACAACTTCAGTTTGTCCATCCGTTTGAGGATGACAAGTAGTAGAAAACAACAATTTTGTGCCAAGTTTAGCCCAGAAAGTCTTCCAAAAGTAACTCAAGAATTTAACATTGCGACCAGAAACAATAGTCCTAGGAATGCCATGCAACCTAGCGACTTCTCTAAATAACAAATCCGCAATGTTTGAAGCATCATCGGTTTTATGACAAGCTATAAATGTGTCATCTTAGAGAATCTATCCACAACAACGAAAATAGAATCCCTCCCTTTCTTAGTCCTGAGCAACCCAAAATAAAGTCCATAGAAATGTCAATCCAAGTTCTTTTTAAGAATATCACGCAAAAGTGTTCCCAAAGTTCTATTGACAACTTCAGTTTGTCCATTCGTTTGAGGATGACAAGTAGTAGTAAACAACAATTTTGTGCCAAGTTTAGCCCATAAAGTCTTCCAAAGTAACTCAATAATTTAACATCGCGACCAGAAACAATAGTCCTAGCATGCCATGCAACCTAGCGACTTCTCTAAGAACAAATCCGCAATGTTTGAAGCATCATCGGTTTATGACAAGCTATAAATGTGTCATCTTAGAGAATCTATCCATAACAACGAAAACAGAATCCCTCCCTTTCTTAGTCCTGAGCTACCCAAATAAAGTCATAGAAATTTCAATCCAAGTTCTTTTAAGAATAGCACGCAAAATGTTCACAAAGTTCTATTGACAACTTCAGTTTGTCCATCCGTTTGAGGATGACAAGTAGTAGTAAACAACAATTTTGTGCCAAGTTTAGCCCATAAAGTCTTCCAAAAGTAACTCAATAATTTAACACGCGACCAGAAACAATAGTCCTAGTCATGCCATGCAACCTACGACTTCTCTAAAGAACAAATCCGCAATGTTTGAAGCATCATGGTTTTATGACAAGCTACAAAATGTGTCATCTTAGAGAATCTATCCAAACAAACGAAAATAGAATCCCTCCTTCTTAGTCCTAGGCAACCCAAAATAAAGTCCATAGAAATGTCAATCCAAGTTCTTTTTAAGAATAGCACGCAAAAGTTCCCAAAGTTCTATTGACAACTTCAGTTTGTCCATCGTTTGAGGATGACAAGTAGTAGAAAACAACAATTTTGTGCCAAGTTTAGTCTTCCAAAAGTCTTCAATAATTTAACACCGCGACCAGAAACATAGTCCTAGGCATGCCATGCAACCTAGCGACTTCTCTAAAGAACAAATCCACAATGTTTGAAGCATCATCGGTTTTATGACAAGCTATAAAATGTGTCATCTTAGAGAATCTATCCACAACAACGAAAATAGAATCCCTCCTTTTCTTAGTCCTAGCAACCAAATAAAGTCCATAGAAATGTCAATCCAAGTTCTTTTTAAGAATAGCACGCAAAAGTGTTCCCAAAGTTCTGTTGACAACTTCAGTTTGTCCATCCGTTTGAGGATGACAAGTAGTAGAAAACAACAATTTTGTGCCAAGTTTAGCCCAGAAAGTCTTCCAAAAGTAACTCAAGAATTTAACATCGCGACCAGAAACAATAGTCCTAGGAATGCCATGCAACCTAGTGACTTCTCTA
>NW_027331515.1:0-3001 GCF_022965805.1 Primulina eburnea
CCAAGCAAAATTCAGAAGGATCATCCATCATCCCAAATAATTGGAAGCGTGCAAGGTGATGTCCAAACTCGAAAGAAAGAGAAGAGTCGATTACCGAAAAATGGCTGGACTCATATGCATGAGCTCGGCTCTCACAGGTTAGGTTTTCATGTTTTCTATCTCAATATGAACCTAAAAATGTTGAGCACCAAGATGAGTTTTGATCAACGCTAGCATGATGAGCTGATGAATTCGTTCGAAATGATGTGTGGGATCTTGTTCCACTCCTGACCACGTCAACATAATTGGAACTAGATGGATTTTAAAAACAAAACCGATGAGTCAGGAAACATCATTCAAAACAAAGAAAGGTTGGTTGCTCAAGGGTACACACAGGTTGAGGGGGTTGATTTTGATGAGACATTTGCTCCCGTTGCCCGCATTGAGTAAATCCGGTTTGCTGCTATCCATTGCATGCTACATGAAATTAAATTATTTCAAATGGACGTCAAAAGTTTCATTTTTGAATGATATCTTGTGTGAGGAAGCATACATCAAACAGCCTAAAGGATTTGGAAATCCACATAATCTGCATCATGTGTACAAACTGAAAAAGGCTCTCTACGGTTTGAAGCAAGCACCACGTTGATGATGACAGATTAGCAGAATATCTTCTTGAAATGGCTTCAAACGAGGTGAGGTAGACAAACTCTTTTTATTCAAAAGTCCAAAGGTGAGATTATTATTTGTCAAGTCTATGTTGATGATATAATCTTTGGTTCTTCATCTCAAAAGAATGCTGATGATTTCGTTGAGTGCATGTCATCTACTTTTGAAATAGGCATGGTGGTGAATTAAGCTTCTTTCTTGGATTTCAAATTAAACAAATGCTGATGGGATCTTTTTTAGTCAAGCAAGTATGCTAAGATTTGATCAAGAAATTTTCAAATGAAAACACCAACACATGAGAACTTCTATAGGCTCGAGTGAAAAATTGTGCAAAGATGATGCTGCCGAAAATTTTGACAACACCCTATATCGCAGCTCATAGATAGCCTCCTCTATTTGACAGCCAGTCGCCCTGACACCATGTTTAGTGTATGCTTATGTGCTAGATAGCAATCTAATCCTAAAATCTTCATTTGAAAGTTGTGAAGCGCATTTTACGCTACATAGCAGGAACTATTGACCTAGGATTATGGTACACTCAGAAACCAATTCGAATTTGGTAGGATTCTCTGATGCAGATTGGGCTTGATTTATATGATAGAAAAAGTACATCTGGAGGGTGTTTTTATCTGGAAATATTTGATCTCATGGCATAGTAGGAAACAAAATTTGTGTCACTCTCAATTGCTGAATCGAATATGTGGCAGCTGAGAGTGTTGTTGTTCTCAACTTTTATGGATGAACCAAATGATAGAAGACTATGGACTTAAGTGAAAATTAACTGTGTACTGTGATAATTCAAGTGCAATCAATATCTCAAAGAAACCAGTGCAACACGCTCGAACTAAACACATTGACATTAGACATCACTTTATTCGAGATTTAGTAGAAAAAGGATTGATTCGAATTGAATTTGTGGTACAAATAACCAATTGGCTGACATATTCACAAAAGCACTAGATTTTGAGAGGTTTTCCAACTTTAGGAAATCTCTCAGCATGTGTTCTGCCTGATCATATATAGATGTTGTCTCAGATGTTACAACATCTCGGAAACATCTAACCTGCATTGGAATTCTTAGAACTTAGGCATATTACATAGCATCATACTGTGATATGTTGTGTTGAACTGTAGCACACTTTTCTGATGCACCCACAATTCCATGTTATATTTTAAATCCTCACACTTATATACATGTGAACTTAGTCACGAGGCTATGAAGATGGGTCACTTGACTCTAACCAATGTAACAGTTATCCAAGCAAAATTGGTACATGATTATTTAATTATTGGGTCTGTGATTAGAAGGAAAGATGGAAAAAGCTACCTAAAGTAGCCCTATGAATGCTGGACTTTAAGTGTGGGAGCTACCCCTTCTAAATATTAAAACAGAAATAAAAGAAAATGGAAAAAGCTACCTAAAGGAGTCCAAAGAAGACTATGCCTCTAGTGTGGGAGCTGCCTTCTATACTCAGAAATGTTGATAAGTAAGTGTGAAAAAAATTGGAATTTTTTGGAATTTTGCGTGTTGACAGAAGAGTTGTCAACATTTGTAACAACAACTTCATCTGTACTCATACCTCATATTTGCTTTTGTATTCCTATTCTTATTACATTATGTTATCAGGCATCCACAAGTCATGCATAAACATACTTAGTGTGAAGTTTGTCAAGTCATAAGGATATTCGTATGTCAACAAAGGAAAATTCTATAAAATCCAATTTTTGCTGGAAATCGCATTCATGGTTCTTTGATGTTAAATGGAGTAATTCGATGTGGGTTCTACCTCTGAATCTTTTTGAATAGAATTTGCTCTTAATTATCTCGACAAAATCTGAAGCGAGTAACTGATATCTTTCTCCTACCCGTTATTTTTTTTACCGTTTGCACCGATAACTTACTGAATTATTACCGTTGCACTGTGATTTCATGATTATCCTCTTGTTGATTACACCGCTTAACTCAATTATCGCCATTCTAATTGTTCAGGAGATCCTCGAAAAATTACACTAGCGATCAAATCTATGAGTCTAAAGACTCAACACGTATAAAACTGAAAGTAACAAGTACTACATAAATAAGATCACATGCAACCCTAAAATAGAACATACATACTTTAAATTTGAACACGTACAAAATACTTAGACGTGCCATAAACTTTTCTTAAACATGCTTGCATACTTGAACATACTTAAACATACATAACTTCATCATTTTTGCGTAGAGGAGGTGTTTCAAAGCAAGTGACCCATAACATATTTCGCCTGATCAGACTAAACCACAGTACTGGGCTAACAGAGACGTATCCACTGCCACATACATGAGATCCTCGTTCATAATTTAAAGGGCGGA
>NW_027331516.1:0-13676 GCF_022965805.1 Primulina eburnea
CACTTTTGCGTGCTATTCTTAAAAAGAACTTGGATTGACATTTCTATGGACTTTATTTTGGGGTTGTTGTGGATAGATTCTCTAAGATGGCACATTTTATAGCTTGTCATAAAACCGATGATGCTTCAAACATTGCGGATTTGTTCTTTAGAGAAGTCGCTAGGTTGCATGGCATGCCTAGGACTATTGTTTCTCGTCGCAATGTTAGATTTTTGAGTTACTTTTGGAATAATTTATGGGCTAAACTTGGCACAAAATTGTTGTTTTCTACTACTTGTCTTCCTCAAACAGATGGACAAACTGAAGTTGTCAATAGAACTTTGGGAACACTTTTGCGTGCTATTCTTAAAAAGAACTTGGATTGACATTACTCTGGACTTTATTTTGGAGTTGCCTAGGCCTAAGAAGAGGAGGGATTCTTTTTTGTAGTTGTGGATAGATTCTCAAAGATGGCACATTTTATAGCTTGTCATGAAACCGATGATGCTTCAAACATTACGGATTTGTTCTTTAGAGAAGTCGCTAGGTTGCATGGCATGCCTAGGACTATTGTTTCTCGTCGCAATGTTAAATTTTTGAGTTACTTTTGGAATAATTTATGGGCTAAACTTGGCACAAAATTGTTGTTTTCTACTACTTGTCATCTCAAACAGATGGACAAACTGAAGTTGTCAATAAACTTTGGGAACACTTTTGCGTGCTATTCTTAAAAAGAACTTGGATTGACATTTCTATGGACTTTAGTTGGGGTTGCCTAGGCCTAAGAAGAGGAGGGATTCTATTTTTGTATTGTGGATAGATTCTCTAAGATGGCACATTTTATAGCTTGTCATGAAACCGATGATGCTTCAAACATTACGGATTTGTTCTTTAGAGAAGTCGCTAGGTTGCATGGCATGCCTAGGACTATTGTTTCTCGTCGCAATGTTAAATTTTTGAGTTACTTTTGGAATAATTTATGGGCTAACTTGCAAAAATTGTTGTTTTCTACTACTTGTCATCCTCAAACGGATGGACAAACTGAAGTTGTCAATAGAAACTTTGGGAACACTTTTGCGTGCTATTCTTAAAAAAACTTGGATTGACATTTCTCTGGACTTTATTTTGGAGTTGCCTAGGCCTAAGAAGAGGAGGGATTCTATTTTGTAGTTGTGGATAGATTCTCTAAGATGGCACATTTTATAGCTTGTCATGAAACCGATGATGCTTCAAACATTACGGATTTGTTCTTTAGAGAAGTCGCTAGGTTGCATGGCATGCCTAGTACTATTGTTTCTCGTCGCAATGTTAAATTTTTGAGTTACTTTTGGAATAATTTATGGGCTAAACTTGGCACAAAATTGTTGTTTTCTACTACTTGTCATCTCAAACAGATGGACAAACTGAAGTTGTCAATAAACTTTGGGAACACTTTTGCGTGCTATTCTTAAAAAGAACTTGGATTGACATTTCTATGGACTTTAGTTGGGGTTGCCTAGGCCTAAGAAGAGGAGGGATTCTATTTTTGTATTGTGGATAGATTCTCTAAGATGGCACATTTTATAGCTTGTCATGAAACCGATGATGCTTCAAACATTACGGATTTGTTCTTTAGAGAAGTCGCTAGGTTGCATGGCATGCCTAGGACTATTGTTTCTCGTCGCAATGTTAAATTTTTGAGTTACTTTTGGAATAATTTATGGGCTAAACTTGGCACAAAATTGTTGTTTTCTACTACTTGTCATCCTCAAACAGATGGAAAAACTGAAGTTGTCAATAGAACTTTGGGAACACTTTTGCGTGCTATTCTTAAAAAGAACTTGGATTGACATTTCTATGGACTTTTTTGGGTTGCCTAGGCCTAAGAAGAGGAGGGATTCTATTTTTGTAGTTGTGGATAGATTCTCTAAGATGGCACATTTTATAGCTTGTCATGAAACCGATGATGCTTCAAACATTACGGATTTGTTCTTTAGAGAAGTCGCTAGGTTGCATGGCATGCCTAGGACTATTGTTTCTCGTCGCAATGTTAAATTTTTGAGTTACTTTTGGAATAATTTATGGGCTAAACTTGGCACAAAATTGTTGTTTTTCTACTACTTGTCATCCTCAAACAGATGGACAAACTGAAGTTGTCAATAAACTTTGGGAACACTTTTGCGTGCTATTCTTAAAAAGAACTTGGATTGACATTTCTATGGACTTTATTTTGGGTTGTTGTGGATAGATTCTCTAAGATGGCACATTTTATAGCTTGTCATGAAACCGATGATGCTTCAAACATTACGGATTTGTTCTTTAGAGAAGTCGCTAGGTTGCATGGCATGCCTAGGACTATTGTTTCTCGTCGCAATGTTAAATTTTTGAGTTACTTTTGGAATAATTTATGGGCTAAACTTGGCACAAAATTGTTGTTTTCTACTTGTCATCCTCAAACGGATGGACAAACTGAAGTTGTCAATAGAAACTTTGGGAACACTTTTGCGTGCTATTCTTAAAAAGAACTTGGATTGACATTTCTCTGGACTTTAATTTTGGAGTTGCCTAGGCCTAAGAAGAGGAGGGATTCTATTTTTGTAGTTGTGGATAGATTCTCTAAGATGGCACATTTTATAGCTTGTCATGAAAACCGATGATGCTTCAAACATTGCGGATTTGTTCTTTTAGAGAAGTCGCTAGGTTGCATGGCATGCCTAGGACTATTGTTTCTTCTCGTCGCAATGTTAAATTTTTGAGTTACTTTTGGAATACTTTATGGGCTGAACTTGGCACAAAATTGTTGTTTTCTACTACTTGTCATCCTCAAACGGATGGACAAACTGAAGTTGTCCAATAGAACTTTGGGAACACTTTTGCGTGCTATTCTTTAAAAAGACCTTGGATTGACATTCTCTGGACCTTTATTTTGGAGTTTGCCTAGGCCTAAGAAGAGGAGGGATTCTATTTTTGTAGTTGTGGATAGATTCTCTAAGATGGCACAGTTTATAGCTTGTCATGAAACCGATGATGCTTCAACATTCCAGATTTGTTCTTTAGAGAAGTCGCTAGGTGCATGGCATGCCTAGGACTATTGTTTCTCGTCGCAATGTTAAATTTTTGAGTTACTTTTGGAATAATTTATGGGCTAAACTTGGCCACAAATTTGTTGTTTTCTACTACTTGTCATTCCTCAAACGGATGGACAAACTGAAGTTGTCAATATAACTTTGGGAACACTTTTGCGTGCTATTCTTAAAAAGAACTTGGATTGACATTTCTCTGGACTTTATTTTGGGGTTGTTGTGGATAGATTCTCTAGTATGGCACATTTTATAGCTTGTCATAAAACCGATGATGCTTCAAACATTGCGGATTTGTTCTTTAGAGAAGTCGCTAGGTTGTATGGCATTCCTAGGACTATTGTTTCTCGTCGCAATGTTAGATTTTTGAGTTACTTTTGGAATAATTTATGGGCTAAACTTGGCACAAATTGTTGTTTTTCTACTACTTGTCATCCTCAAACGGATGGACAAACCTGAGTTGTCAATAGAACTTGGGAACACTTTTGCGTGCTATTCTTAAAAGAACTTGGATTGACATTTCTCTGGACTTTATTTTGGAGTTGCCTAGGACTAAGAAGAGGAGGGATTTTTTTTTGGTAGTTGTGGATAGATTCTCTAAGATGGCACATTTTATAGCTGTCATGAAAACCGATGATGCTTCAAACATTACGGATTTGTTCTTTTAGAGAGTCGCTAGGTTGCATGGCATGCCTAGGACTATTGTTCTCGTCGCATGTTAACTTTTTGAGTACTTTTGAATAATTTATGGGCTAAACTTGGCACAAAATTGTTGTTTTCTACTAGCTTGTCATTCTCAACAGATGGACAAACTGAAGTTGTCAATAAAACGTTGGGAACACTTCTTGCGTGCTATTCTTAAAAAGAACTTGGATTGACATTTCTATGGACTTAGTTGGGGTTGCCCTAGGCCTAAGAAAGGAGGGATTCCTATTTTTGTAATTGTTGATAGATTCTCTAAGATGGCACATTTTATAGCTTGTCATGAAACCGATTGATGCTTCAAACATTCCGGATTTGTTCTTTAGAGAAGTCGCTAGGTTGCATGGCATTGCCTAGAACTATTGTTCTCGTCGCAATGTTAAATTTTTGAGTTACTTTTGGAATAAATTTATGGGCTAAACTTGGCACAAATTGTTGTTTTCTACTCCTTGTCCATCCTCAAACAGATGGACAAACTGAAGAGTTTGTCAATAGAACTTTGGGAACACTTTTGCGTGCTATTCTTAAAAAGAACTTGGATTGACATTTCTATGGACTTTAGTTGGGGTTGCCTAGGCCTAAGAAGAGGAGGGATTCTATTTTGTAGTTGTGGATAGATTCTCTCAAATGTCACATTTTATAGCTTGTCATGAAACCAATGATGCTTCAACATTACGGATTGTTCTTTAGAGAAGTCGTTAGGTTGCATGGCATACCTAGGACTATTGTTTCTCGTCGCAATGTTAAATTTTTGAGTTACTTTTGGGAATAATTTATGGGCTAAACTTGGCACAAAATTGTTGTTTTCTACTACTTGTCATTCTCAAACAGATGGACAAACTGAAAGTTGTCAATAAAACTTTGGGAACACTTTTGCGTGCTATTCTTAAAAAGAACTTGGATTTGAGATTTCTATGGACTTTATTTTGGGGTTGTTGTGGATAGATTCTCTAGATGGCACATTTTATAGCTTGTCATAAAACCGATGATGCTTCAAACAATTACGGATTGTTCTTAGAGAAGTCGCTAGGGTTGCATGGCATGCCAAGGGACTATTGGTTTCTCGTCGCAATGTTACATTTTGAGTTACTTTTGGAATCTTTATGGGCTAAACTTGGCACAAAATTGTTGTTTTCTACTACTGTCATCCTCAAACGGATGGACAAACAGAAGTTGTCAATAGAAATTTGGGAACACTTTGCGTGCTATTCTTAAAAGAACTTGGATTGACATTTCTCTGGACTTATTTTGGAGTTGCCTAGGCCTAAGAAGAGGAGGGATTCTATTTTTGTAGTTGTGGATAGATTAATCTAAGATGGCACATTTTATAGCTTGTCATGAAACCGATGATGCTTCAAACATTCGGATTTGTTCTTTAGAGAAGTCTCTAGTGTTGCACATGGCATGCCTAGAAAACTATTGTTTCTCGTCGCAATGTTAAATTTTTGAGTTACTTTTGGAATAATTCTATGGGCTAAACTTGGCACAAAATTGTTGTTTCTTACTTCCCTTGTCATCCTCAAACAGATGGACAAACTGAAGTTGTCAATAGAACTTTTGGGAACACTTTTGCGTGCTATTCTTAAAAAGAACTTGGATTGACATTTCTATGGACTTTAGTTGGGGTTGCCTAGGCCTAAGAAGAGGAGGGATTCTATTTTGGTAGTTGTGGATCTATTCTCTAAGATGGCACATTTAGAGCTTGTCATGAAAACCAATGATGCTGTCAAACATTACGGATTTGTTCTTTAGAGAAGTCGTTAGGTTGCATGGCATACCTAGGACTATTGTTCTCGTCGCAATGTTAAATTTTGAGTTACTTTGGAATAATTTATGGGCTAAACTTGCCACAAAATTGTTGTTTTCTACTACTTGTCATCCTCAAAACGATGGACAAACTGAAGTTGTCAATATAACTTTGGGAACACTTTTGCGTGCTATTCTTAAAAAGAACTTGGATTTACATTTCTATGGACTTATTTTGGGGTTGTTGTGGATAGATTCTCTAAGATGGCACATTTTATAGCTTTAAATAAACCGATGAGCTTCAAACATTGCGGATTTGTTCTTTAGAGAAGTCGCTAGGTTGCATGGCATGCCTAGGGCCTATTGTTTCTCGTCGCAATGTTAGATTTTTGAGTTAGTTTTGGAATAATTTATGGGCTAAACTTGGCACAAAATTGTTGTTTTCTACTACTTGTCATCCTCAAACGGAGGGACAACTGAAGTTGTCAATAGAACTTTGGGAACACTTTGCGTGCTATTCTTAAAAAGAACTTGGATTGACATTTCTCTGGACTTTCTTGTGGAGTTGCCTAGGCCTATAGAAGAGGAGGGATTCTATTTTTGTAGTTGTGGATAGATTCTCAAAGATGGCACATTTTATAGCTTGTCATGAAACCGATGATGCTTCAAACATTACGGATTTGTTCTTTAGAGAAGTCGCTAGGTGCATGGCATGCCTAGGACTATTGTTTCTCGTCGCAATGTTTAAATTTTTGAGTTACTTTTGGAATAATTTATGGGGCTAAACTTGGCACAAAATTGTTGTTTTCTACTACTTGTCATTCTCAAACAGATGGACAAACTGAAGTTGTCAATAAAAACTTTGGGAACACTTTTGCGTGCTATTCTTAAAAAGAACTTGGATTGACATTTCTCTGGACTTTATTTTGGAGTATGCCTAGGCTAAGAAGAGGAGGGATTCTATTTTTGTAGTTGTGGATAGATTCTCAAGATGGCACAGTTTAATAGCTTGTCATGAAACCGATGATGCTTCAGACATTACGGATTTGTTCTTAGAGAAGTCGCTAGGTTGCAATGGCAATGCCTAGGACTATTGTTTCTCGTCGCAATGTTAAAATTTTGAGTTACTTTTGGAATAATTTATGGGCTAAACTTGGCACAAAATTGTTGTTTTCTACTACTTGTCATTCTCAAACAGATGGACAAACTGAAGTTGTCAATAGAAATTTGGGAACACTTTTGCGTGCTATTCTTAAAAAGAACTTGGATTGACATTTCTCTGTACTTTATTTTGGAGTTTCCTAGGCCTAAGAAGAGGAGGGATTCTATTTTGTAGTTGTGGATAGATTATCTAAGATGGCACATTTTATAGCTTGTCATGAAACCGATGATGCTTCAAACATTCCGGATTTGTTCTTTAAGAGAAGTCGCTAGGTTGCATGGCATGCCTAGGACTATTGTTTCTCGTCGCAATGTTAAATTTTTGAGTTACTTTTGGAATAATTTATGGGCTAAACTTGGCACAAAATTGTTGTTTTCTACTCCTTGTCATCCTCAACAGATGGACAAACTGAAGTTGTCAATAGAACTTTGGGAACACTTTTGCGTGCTATTCTTAAAAAGAACTTGGATTGACATTTCTATGGACTTTAGTTAAGGTTGCCTAGCCTAAGAAGAGGAGGGATTCTATTTTTGTAGTTGTGGATAGATTCTCTAAGATGGCACATTTTAGAGCTTGTCATGAAACCAATGATGCTTCAAAACATTACGGATTTGTTCTTTAGAGAAGTCGCTAGGTTGCATGGCATACCTAGGACTATTGTTTCTCGTCACAATGTTAAATTTTTGAGTTACTTTTGGAATAATTTATGGGCTAAACTTGCCACAAAATTGTTGTTTTCTACTACTTGTCATCCTCAAACAGATGGACAAACTGAAGTTGTCAATATAACTTTGGGAACACTTTTGCGTGCTATTCTTAAAAAGAACTTGGATTTACATTTCTATGGACTTTATTTTGGGGTTGTTGTGGATAGATTCTCTAAGATGGCACATTTTATAGCTTTAAATAAAACCGATGATGCTTCAAACATTGCGGATTTGTTCTTTAGAGAAGTCGCTAGGTTGCATGGCATGCCTAGGGACTATTGTTTCTCGTCGCAATGTTAGATTTTAGAGTTACTTTTGGAATAATTTATGGGCTAAACTTGGCACAAAATTGTTGTTTTCTACTACTTGTCATCCTCAAACGGATGGACAAACTGAAGTTGTCAATAGAACTTTGGGAACACTTTTGCGTGCTATTCTTAAAAAGAACTTGGATTGACATTTCTCTGGACTTTATTGTGGAGTTGCCTAGGCCTAAGAAGAGGAGGGATTCTATTTTTTGTAGTTGTGGATAGATTCTCAAAGATGGCACATTTTATAGCTTGTCATGAAACCGATGATGCTTCAAACATTACGGATTGTTCTTTAGAGAAGTCGCTAGGGTTGCATGGCATGCCTAGGACTATTGTTTCTCGTCGCAATGTTAAATTTTTGAGTTACTTTTGGAATAATTTATGGGCTAAACTTGGCACAAAATTGTTGTTTTCTACTACTTGTCATTCTCAAACAGATGGAACAAACTGAAGTTGTCAATAAAACTTTGGGAACACTTTTGCGTGCTATTCTTAAAAAGAAACTTGGATTGACATTTCTCTGGACTTATTTTGGAGTTGCCTAGGCCTAAGAAGAGGAGGGATTCTATTTTTGTAGTTGTGGATAGATTCTCAAGATGGCACAGTTTTATAGCTTGTCATGAAACCGATGATGCTTCAAGACATTACGGATTTGTTCTTTAGAGAAGTCGCTAGGTTTGCATGGCATGCCTAGGACTATTGTTTCTCGTCGCAATGTTAAATTTTTGAGTTACTTTTGGAATAATTTATGGGCTAAACTTGGCACAAAATTGTTGTTTTCTACTACTTGTCATTCTCAAACAGATGGACAAACTGAAGTTGTCATAAAACTTTGGGAACACTTTTGCGTGCTATTCTTAAAAAGAACTTGGATTGACATTTCTATGGACTTTAGTTGGGTTGCCTAGGCCTAAGAAGAGGAGGGATTCTATTTTTGTAATTGGTGGATAGATTCTCTAAGATGGCACATTTTATAGCTTGTCATGAAACCGATGATGCTTCAAAACATTACAGATTTGTTCTTTAGAGAAGTCGCTAGGTTGCATGGAATGCCAAGGACTATTGTTTCTCGTCGCAATGTTAAATTTTGAGTTACTTTTGGAATAATTTATGGGCTAAACTTTGCACAAAATTGTTGTTTTCTACTACTTGTCATCCTCAACAGATGGACAACTGAAGTTGTCAATAGAAATTTGGGAACACTTTTGCGTGCTATTCTTAAAAAGAACTTGGATTGACATTTCTCTGTACTTTATTTTGGAGTTGCCTAGGCCTAAGAAGAGGAGGGATTCTATTTTTGTAGTTGTGGATAGATTATCTAAGATGGCACATTTTATAGCTTGTCATGAAACCGATGATGCTTCAAACATTCCGGATTGTTCTTTAGAGAAGTCGCTAGGTTGCATGGCATGCCTAGGACTATTGTTTCTCGTCGCAATGTTAAATTTTTGAGTTACTTTTGGAATAATTTATGGGCTAAACTTGGCACAAAATTGTTGTTTTCTACTACTTGTCATCCTCAACAGGATGGACAAACTGAAGTTGTCAATATAACTTTGGAACACTTTTGCGTGCTATTCTTAAAAAAGAACTTGGATTAACATTTCTATGGACTTTATTTTGGGTTTGTTGTGGATAGATTCTCTAGATGGCACATTTTATAGCTTGTCATAAAACCGATGATTGCTTCAAACATGCGGGATTTGTGCTTTAGAGAAGTTCGCTAGGTTGCATGGCATGCCTAGGGACTAATTGTTTCTCGTCGGCAATGTTAAATTTTTGAGTTACTTTTGGAATAATTTATGGGCTAAACTTGGCACAAAATTGTTGTTTTCTACTACTTGTCATCCTCCAAACGGATGGACAACTGAAGTTGTCAATAGAACTTTGGGAACACTTTTCCGTGCTATTCTTAAAAAGAACTTGGATTGACATTTCTATGGACTTTATTTTGGGGTTTGCCTAGGACTAAGAAGGGGATGTATTCTATTTTTGTTGTTGTGGATAGATTCTCTAAGATGGCACATTTTATAGCTTGTCAAAAAACCGATGATGCTTCAAACATTGCGGATTTGTTCTTTAAGAGAGTCGCTAGGTTGCTTGGCATGCCTAGGCACTATTGTTTCTGGTCGCGATGTTAAATTCTTGAGTTACTTTTGGAAGACTTTATGGGCTGAACTTGGCACAAAATTGTTGTTTTTCTACTACTTGTCATCCTCAAACGGATGGACAAACTGAAGTTGTCAATATAACTTTGGGAACATTTTATAGCTTGTCATAAAACCGATGATGCTTCAAACATTGCGGATTTGTTCTTTAGAGAAGGTCGCTAGGGTTGCTTGGCATGCCTAGGACTATTGTTTCTCTGGTCGCGATGTTAAAATCTTGAGTTACTTTTGGAAGAATTTATGGGCTGAAACTTGGCACAAAATTGTTGTTTTCTACTACTTGTCATCCTCAAACGGATGGACAAACTGGAAGTTGTCAATAGAACTTTGGGAACACTTTTGCGTGCTATTCTTAAAAAGAACTTGGATTGACATTTCTCTGGACTTTATTTTGGAGTTGCCTAGGCCTAAGAAGAGGAGGGATTCTATTTTTGTAGTTGTGGATAGATTCTCTAAGATGGCACATTTATAGCTTGTCATGAAACCGATGATGCTTCAAACATGTCCAGATTTGTTCTTTAGAGAAGTCGCTAGTTTGCATGGCATGCCTAGGATTATTGTTTCTCGTCGCAATGTTAAATTTTGAGTTACATTTGGAATATTTATGGGCTAAACTTGCCACAAAATTGTGTGTTTTCTACTACTTGTCATCCTCAAACGGATGGGACAAACTGAAGTTGTCAATAGAACTTTGGGAACACTTGTGCGTGCTATTCTTAAAAAGAACCTTGGATTGACATTTCTCTAGACTTTATTTTGGGGTTGTTGTGGATAGATTCTCTATTATGGCACATTTTATAGCTTGTCATAAAACCGATGATGCTTCAAACATTGCGGATTTGTTCTTTAGAGAAGTCGCTAGGTTGTATGGCATTCCTAGGACTATTGTTTCTCGTCGCAATGTTAGATTTTTGAGTTACTTTTGGAATAATTTATGGGCTAAACTTGGCACAAAATTGTTGTTTTCTACTACTTGTCATCCTCAAACGGCTGGACAAACTGAAGTTGTCAATAGAACTTTGGGAACACTTTTGCGTGCTATTCTTAAAAAGAACTTGGATTGACATTTCTATGGACTTTATTTTGGGGTTGTTGTGGATAGATTCTCTAATATGGCACATTTTATAGCTTGTCATAAAACCGATGATGCTTCAAACATTACGGATTTGTTCTTTAGAGAAGTCGCTAGGTTGCATGGCATGCCTAGGACTATTGTTTCTCGTCGCAATGTTAAATTTTTGAGTTACTTTTGGAATAATTTATGGGCTAAACTTGGCACAAAATTGTTGTTTTCTACTACTTGTCATTCTCAAACAGATGGACAAACTGAAGTTGTCAAAAACTTTGGGAACACTTTTGCGTGCTATTCTTAAAAAGAACTTGGATTGACATTTCTATGGACTTTAGTTGGGGTTGCCTAGGCCTAAGAAGAGGAGGGATTCTATTTTTGTAATTGTGGATAGATTCTCTAAGATGGCACATTTTATAGCTTGTCATGAAACCGATGATGCTTCAAACATTCCGGATTTGTTCTTTAGAGAAGTCGCTAGGTTGCATGGCATGCCTAGAACTATTGTTTCTCGTCGCAATGTTAAATTTTTGAGTTACTTTTGGAATAATTTATGGGCTAAACTTGGCACAAAATTGTTGTTTTCTACTCCTTGTCATCCTCAAACAGATGGACAAACTGAAGTTGTCAATAGAACTTTGGGAACACTTTTGCGTGCTATTCTTAAAAAGAACTTGGATTGACATTTCTATGGACTTTAGTTGGGGTTGCCTAGGCCTAAGAAGAGGAGGGATTCTATTTTTGTAGTTGTGGATAGATTCTCTAAGATGTCACATTTTATAGCTTGTCATGAAACCAATGATGCTTCAAACATTACGGATTTGTTCTTTAGAGAAGTCGTTAGGTTGCATGGCATACCTAGGACTATTGTTTCTCGTCGCAATGTTAAATTTTTGAGTTACTTTTAGAATAATTTATGGGCTAAACTTGGCACAAAATTGTTGTTTTCTACTACTTGTCATTCTCAAACAGATGGACAAACTGAAGTTGTCAATAAAACTTTGGGAACACTTTTGCGTGCTATTCTTAAAAAGAACTTGGATTGACATTTCTATGGACTTTATTTTGGGGTTGTTGTGGATAGATTCTCTAAGATGGCACATTTTATAGCTTGTCATCAAACCGATGATGCTTCAAACATTACGGATTTGTTCTTTAGAGAAGTCGCTAGGTTGCATGGCATGCCAAGGACTATTGTTTCTCGTCGCAATGTTAAATTTTTGAGTTACTTTTGGAATAATTTATGGGCTAAACTTGGCACTAAATTGTTGTTTTCTACTACTTGTCATCCTCAAACGGATGGACAAACTGAAGTTGTCAATAGAAATTTGGGAACACTTTTGCGTGCTATTCTTAAAAAGAACTTGGATTGACATTTCTCTGGACTTTATTTTGGAGTTGCCTAGGCCTAAGAAGAGGAGGGATTCTATTTTTGTAGTTGTGGATAGATTATCTAAGATGGCACATTTTATAGCTTGTCATAAAACCGATGATGCTTCAAACATTGCGGATTTGTTCTTTAGAGAAGTCGCTTGGTTGCTTGGCATGCCTAGGACTATTGTTTCTGGTCGCGATGTTAAAATCTTGAGTTAATTTTGGAAGACTTTATGGGCTGAACTTGGCACAAAATTGTTGTTTTCTACTACTTGTCATCCTCAAACGGATGGACAAACTGAAGTTGTCAATATAACTTTGGGAACACTTTTGCGTGCTATTCTTAAAAAGAACTTGGATTTACATTTCTATGGACTTTTTTTGGGGTTGTTGTGGATAGATTCTCTAAGATGGCACATTTTATAGCTTTAAATAAAACCGATGATGCTTCAAACATTGCGGATTTGTTCTTTAGAGAAGTCGCTAGGTTGCATGGCATGCCTAGGGCTATTGTTTCTCGTCGCAATGTTAGATTTTTGAGTTAGTTTTGGAATAATTTATGGGCTAAACTTGGCACAAAATTGTTGTTTTCTACTACTTGTCATCCTCAAACGGAGGGACAAACTGAAGTTGTCAATAGAACTTTGGGAACACTTTTCCGTGCTATTCTTAAAAGAACTTGGATTGACATTTCTCTGGACTTTATTGTGGAGTTGCCTAGGCCTAGAAGAGGAGGGATTCTATTTTTGTAGTTGTGGATAGATTCTCAAAGATGGCACATTTTATAGCTTGTCATGAAACCGATGATGCTTCAAACATTACGGATTTGTTCTTTAGAGAAGTCGCTAGGTTGCATGGCATGCCTAGGACTATTTTTCTCGTCGCAATGTTAAATTTTTGAGTTACTTTTGGAATAATTTATGGGCTAAACTTGGCACAAAATTGTTGTTTTCTACTACTTGTCATTCTCAAACAGATGGACAAACTGAAGTTGTCAATAAAACTTTGGGAACTTTTGCGTGCTATTCTTAAAAAGAACTTGGATTGACATTTCTCTGGACTTTATTTTGGAGTTGCCTAGGCCTAAGAAGAGGAGGGATTCTATTTTTGTAGTTGTGGATAGATTCTCAAAGATGGCACAGTTTATAGCTTGTCATGAAACCGATGATGCTTCAGACATTACGGATTTGTTCTTTAGAGAAGTCGCTAGGTTGCATGGCATGCCTAGGACTATTGTTTCTCGTCGCAATGTTAAAATTTTGAGTTACTTTTGGAATAATTTATGGGCTAAACTGGGCACAAAATTGTTGTTTTCTACTACTTGTCATTCTCAAACAGATGGACAAACTGAAGTTGTCAATAGAAATTTGGGAACACTTTTGCGTGCTATTCTTAAAAA